>NW_006922219.1:134865-149950 GCF_000298275.1 Orycteropus afer afer | reverse complement strand
ATAAAGAAAACAAAAATCTTCACAACTGGGCCAGTAAGCAGCATCATGATAAATGGACAGAAGATTGAAGTTGTCAAAAAAAAATCACGATGCTTGGTTCTACAATTGAGGCCAATGGAAGCAGCTATCAGGACATTAAACAACGTGTAGCACTGAGTAGGCCAGCTGCAAAGAAACCCTTTCAAGTGTTGAGGAGCAAGGATGTCTCCTTGAGGACTACAGTGCACCTGACACAGGCCATGATATTTCCAACTGCCTCGTATGCATGTGAGAGCTGAAAAATGAATAAGGAAGACCGCAGAAGAGTTGATGCTTTTGAATTGTGGTGCTGGCGAAAAATGCTGAAGGTACCATGGACTGCCTAAAGAACTAACAGATCTGTCCTGGAAGAAGTGCAGCTGAGATGCTCCTTGGAAGCGAGGATGGCCAGACTTCGTCTCACCTACTTTGGTCATGTTGTCAGAGAGGACCATTCCCTAGAGAAGGATGTCATGCTTGGTAAAGTGGAGGGTCAATGAAAGAGGGGAAGGCCTTCAACAAAATGGATTGACACAGTAGCTGCAACAATGGGCTCAAGTATAGCAAGGATCATGGAGCTGGCGCAGAATCTGGCGGTGTTTCGTTCTACTGTGCATGGGGTTGTTATGAGTCGGAAGTGACTCAACAGCACCTAACAACAACAACAACAAGTCCAAGTTCAAAGTGCCAGGGTCTAGGAGCTGGGTGAAAACCCCTCAGCCTTGGGTTTCAGCTCTGCTTCCAGCACCTGGCCCACTGAAGCTAGAGGCTTTTCTTCACTCAGACAGCTGCTGGCTCCTGAGGCTGCCAAGCCCAAAGTTGACAAGTAAAAAGGCACAGTCCCAATATTACCAAATCACACAACAGGCCATTAATTCAAGTCCATTGAAAGTCCCAAGTTTGGCAGAGCATGGCAGGCTGCGAACAATGACACAGCTACATGCAGGGTTCAAGCGTGCCATAAGCTAGAGACCATTTCCAAAGCTGCTTCTTACATATGGGAAGAAACCACATACCCAAAGCAGCTACTCAACTGCTTATGGTAGATCCCACCATGGAGTTGATTGCCAGTCTCATCATAGGGAATAACTATCACCAGCTGCCCAGCCACTCAACCAGGCCAACCAAGTTACATGGAACTTTAACTACCACAAGCCCCAAGCAACATTTTACATCAACCCAGACTATTTTATAAACTGTTCTGAAAAGTATACATTGTAAATGTCCTGTAACTATGATTATAAATCTTTGTAGCCCACCGAAGAATATCTCAGCATTTGTGTCCTGTGGTGGTTAAATTTGTGTGTTAACTTGGTTGGGCCTGGTTGAGTGGCTGGGCAACTGTATGTAGTATTCCCCATGATGAGACAGATAATCAACTCCATGGTGGAATCTACTGTGAACAGGTGAGTAACTTGCCTTAGGGATGTGGTCTGCTTCCTGTATATAAGGAGAAGCCTTGGGGCACGGTCTCTAGCTTATGGCATGCTTGAACCCTGCATGTAGCTGTGTCATTGTTCAGCAGCCTACCATGCTCTCCCAACCCTGGAACTTTCAATGGACTTGAATTAAAAGCCTGCTCTGCAGTCTGGTAACATTGGGACTATGACTTTTTACTTGTCAACCTTGGGCTTGTCAGCCTCAGCAGCCAGCAGCTGAGTGAAGAAAAGCCTCCAGCTTCAGTGAACCTGGAATAGGAGGCAAAGGTGAAGCCCAAGGTTGAGGGGCTTTCACCCAGCCCCTAGAGCCTGGCACTTTGAACTAGGACTTAAAGCCTCCAAACTCTAAGAGAATCAACTCCTGTTTCTTCAAGCCATACCATTTGTGGTATATTCTTGTCAGAGCAGTACTAGATAACCAAAACATGTCCATTGGAACCCTCTCCCCATTTCTTTAAGCCTCCCTTTTGTGACCTCCATCAAAACTAACCAATCAGTGATTTCATTGTAATCTCTTTGTTTCTTGGCCTTTGTTTGTTCCTAATAGGGACCCACTTCTGAAATCACCATGTTTTCACTTATACATGCTGGTAATTTCCCAGTTGGATGCCTCTCTAATGCTGAATAAATCCTCTGAATCTTCATTTAAAGTCTCAGTGGGGTTTTTTTTCCTCCCTATGACACTCACCAGGGAACACACAGCTAAATAACTGGCAGAGATGAGACGTGAACATAAGCTCTCTGACTATGCTCTTGAGTTCCTTACTATATGGACTCTCTGTAGGAGTTCCCTATGTATAATATACATATAAAGCAGAAACAGACCGTGTGCTCAGAGGACTCCTTATTAAGCAGGAAATATTTAAGTGCTGGCCTAAACAAGGGAGCTCTGGTGGCATGGTTCCTAAGGCATTTGGCTGCTAACCAGAAGGCTGGCAGTTCAAACCCAGCAGCCACTCCTAGGAAGGAATATTGAGCAATCTACTTCCATACAGATACCTCCTCGGAAACCCACAGAGGGGTCGCAAGGAGTCGGACTCAACTCGAAGGTAGTGACCTTGGTTTGGTTTTGGGGCATAAATAATGAATGGGAGTTCCCTCATAGATGTTGTAGAAGGCTTTTACAGGCTTTAGAAGGGAATGAACTTGACCTGTCAAAAAAAACTGATAGAAAACTAGTAGAGATCTGTTAGATGAGAATGATAACAGGCAGGTCCATCTTAACCAAATTAAAGAATTCCAGTATTTTTCAAATGCAGTGGAAAGCCATTGACAAGTTTTCAGTTCACAGATGATGTGACCTTATTAAATCTATTAATCTTGTGTAAGACCAAATTACTAGAATCTAGAGAGTTGATGGTGCTTTTGATTAGAGTAGTGGTGGTGGAAAATTGGAAAAGTGAGGGGATAATTAACATACGTTTTGCATTCAGATTTACCAGTTTTGATGAAAAGTTATTGAGGATGAGGCAGATGAAGGTGCCAAAGAGAAATGTCATATTTCTTACAAAAAAAATTTTTAGATCAAAAATGCTATTCACTAAGATATGTAAAAAGAAGAATGCACTTTTCCAAATAGTTAGATTTTTATACATGAATTCTGACAACACAAAAGAATATGTTCACTACATCAAGCTAACTAGTTGAGGTTTTTTTGTTTTATTGTGCTTTGGGAGCAAATTTACAAAGCAGATTTGCTTTACATTCAACAGTTCATGCACATTTGATTTCACAGCCCCGATGATAATCCCAAGTCATAAAAGCTCTCCTGCCCTCTCCTCCCTGAGACTACACCTTCCCTGTGCACGTTCTATTTATGAGTTCTTGTGTGCCCAGATTTCCCTCGATGTAAATGCTGCCCCTCTGATGTCTCCCGGCTGATTGATCTAAGGGCTGCATCTAATCTCTTTGAGGTAGGTGTTTGGCACATAGGTTTTTCTACTGTTGGGCTGAGAGACAATTCACAGAAGTGAGTCCATTTCTAGGCCCAAAGGATAGCTCATGGTGATAGTCTTGAGGATTCCAATAGTCTCCATCTGACCGGTAATTCTGGTCATTTTTGTGTTTTTGAATTATGTCCCACATTTTACCTCTCACTCTAACCAGGATCTCCAATTTTGATCCCTATCCAAGTGGTTGGCATTCATAGCCAGGCATCATCTAGTTCTTTTGGTCATGGGATCATGAAGGCTGAGGTCCTTGTGATCCATCATATCTTTGGACTAATTGTTTCCAAATGACTTTTATTTTCTTCACTTTTCTTTGCTCCAGATGAGAGGAGACCACTAGTTGCATCTTAGATGGCCACTCAAAAGCTTTTAAGACTCCAGTCACTACTCACCAAAGTAGGATGTAGAACAAGATTTTTATATACTATGTTGTGTCAAATGAGCATGAAATCCCCCAAGACTATGGTCCCAAGCCCATAGCCCTGGTGATTCTCTCTCTTAAGGTGTTTGGTTGTCTTTGAGAAGCTATTCCAACCCTGTCCTCTGTTACTTCTGTAAGGTATGTGGATAATTTTGTAGCACAAGTGCATATGTAACACTATATTCAGCCAAATCTACCCTAGGTCCTCAGTATATCCCCTACCTGATCTCACCTGTCTATGCATTTATCCATAGCCTAGTGGTTGGTAATGCAGTATTGTGCTTGTAATTGTATTTGCCACTGCTGTCTGTATCTTTTATACACATATCTGTGTCCTCCTTTTCCCCATTGTCACCATGTTGGTCATATGCTCTCCGTACTGAACTTCCCCTCACCCAAATCAACATGTGACCCCCAACTAGTCAGAAATTTTCTCTCTCCTTCCTTACCATCCACGGTAACCAACAAAGTGAATTTCCATCCCTGTGTAAACCTTTCCTTGACTCTTTACAATAATGGACTCATATAATATTTGTCCTTCTGTGATTGACTTCTTTCATTCAGCATTATGGCCTCCAAATTCACCCATGCCATGAGGTAATTTGTGGATTCCCCATTATCCTTTAATGGAGCATAGTATTCCATTGTGTGAATGTACCGTAGTTTGGTTATCCCTTTTTCTGTTGATGGGCACTTAGGTGGTTTCCATCTCTTTGCTTTAGTGAATTGTGCTGTGATGAACATGGGTGTGCATAAGTCTGATCGTGTCTTGGCTCTCACTTCTTTAGGATATATTCCTAGTAATGAAATTGTTGAATCAAATGGTATTTCCATTTTCAATTTTTTTAGTGAAATTCCATACCATTTCCCACAGTGGGTGTACCATATTATAGTTCCACCAGCAATATGAGAGTTCCAATCTCTCCACCCCCTTTCCAGCATTTGTTATTTTCTGTCTTGTTGAACTTTGCTATTTTTGCTGGAGTGAGATGATATCTCATTGTTGTTTTGATTTGTATCTCTCTAATGGTTAACAATTGTGAGCATTTCCTCATGTGTTTGTTGGCTGTCTGTATATCTTCTTTACTGAAGTGTCTGTTCATGTCCTTTGTCCATTTTTTTAAATTAGATTGTTTGTCTTTTTGGTGTTGAGATGTTGAACTTTTCTATAAATATTAGAGATAAGTCCCTTGTCAGATATGTCAGAGACAATTTTTCCCCCTTATTCTACAGGCTCTCTTTTGATCCTTTTGGAGAAGTCTTTCAATGCACAGAATAATTTAATTTTTAAAAGATCCCAGTCATCTAATTTCTCTTCCTCTGCTTGCGCATTTTGGGTTATGCTTGATAGTCTATTTGTTCTGTAAACTAGAGTGCCTAGATTTTCCCCAACTTTATCTTTGATGAATTTTATGATTTGGGGTTTTACATTTAAATCTTTGATCCAGCTTGAGTTTTTTTGTGTATGACATGAGGCATGAGTCTTGTTTCATTTTTCTGCAAGTGGATATCCAATTTTGCCAGCACCATTTGTTAAAGAGGCTGTCTCTCCCCCATTAATGGGTTTTGGCCCTTTGTCAAAGACCAGCTGTCCATAGATGGATGGGTGTATTTCTGGGTTCTTGATCTGTTCCATTCTATTTGTCAATTGTACCAATATCACATCGTTTTGACTATTGTGGCTGTATAGTAGGTTTTGAGATCAGAGAGTATGGGATCTCCTGCTTTGTTTTTCTTCTTCAGAAGTGCTTTGCCTACCTGAGGTCTATTTCCTTTCCATATGAAGTTATTAATTGGTTTCTCCATGTCCTTAAAGACTGTTGATGGAATCTGGATCAGAATGACATTGAATGGATAGATTGCTTTAGGTAGTATTGACATTTTCACGATATTCGGTCTTCCTATCCATGAACACACATGTTCTTCCATTGATATAGGTCTCTTGTGGTTTCTTGTAGTAATGTATGGTTGTTTTCTTTGTACATGTCTCTTGTGTCCCTGGTAAGATTTATTCCTAAGTATTTTATCTCTATGGTAGCTATTGTAAATGGTATTGTTTTCCTTATTTCCTTTTGAGAGGTCTCTTTGTTGATGGAGAGAAATCCAACTGAGTTTTTATATTGACCTTGTATCCTGCCACTTTGCTGAACCTTTCTATTATCTCCAGTAACTTTCTTACTGAGTCTCTTGGATTTCTATGTATAGGATCATGTGATCTGCAAATAGAGATAGCTTTACTTCTTCTTTGCCAATTTGGATACTTTTATTTCTCTTTCGTGTCTTATTGCCCTGGCTAGAATGTCCAATACAATGATAAATAGAAATGGTGATTCTCGTTCACAAGGGAAATGCTTTGAGTCTTTCTCTGTTGACAATAATGTTGGCTGGTGGTTTTGCATATATGCCCTTTATTATGTTGAGTTTTTTTCCCTTCTATCCCTATATCTCTGTCATTTGAACAGAACAAGGGGATACTGCATGGTTTAAAATCCAGAAGGGAGTGCATTAGGCTTGTATCCTTTCACCATACTTATTCAATCTGTATGCTGAGCAAATAATCCAGGGAGATGGACTATATGAAGAAGAACATGGCATCAGAACTGGAGGAAGGCTAATTAACAACCTAAGATACACAGACAACACAACTTTGCTTACTGAAAGTAAAGATGACATGGAACACACACTAATGAAGATTAAGACTACAGTCTGCAGTATGGATTACACCTCAATATAAAGAAAACAAAAATCCTGAAACTGGACCATTAAGCAGCATCATGATAAATGGAGAAAAGATGGAAGTTGTCAAAGACTTCATATTACCAAAGGAAGCAGCAGAGATCAAAAGACATATTTCATTGGGTAAATCTATTGCAAAAGACCTCTTTCAAGTGCTGAAGAGAAAAGATATCTCCTTGAAGACTAAGGTGTGCTTAACCCAAGCTATGGTATTTTCAGTCGACTCATATACAGGTGAGAGGTGGGCAATGAATAAGGAAGAGAGAAGAAGAATTGATGCTTTTAAGTTGTGGTGTTGGCAAAGAATGCTGAAAAACTACTGTGGACTGCTAAAAGAACTAACAAATCTGTCCTGGAAGAAGTGCAGCCAGAATGCTCCTTGGAAGCAAGAATGGCGACATTGTCTTACCTGCTTTGCTCATGTTGTCAGAAGGGACCATTTACAAAACTGAAGAGGAAATGTATATCAGAGAAAAAAAATATTAGAGTAAATCAAGCAATGAAATCCTTTTCATTCATTGCCTTTAATGTTTACCAAGTTAAATAATACTTACATCACAGAGATAATATAATAAAGCTTGTGTTGAAACTTGCTGTGGTTAAAAACAATATTATAATTCTTATACTGATGGCAAAATGGCATCTCTCATGTAGCACACATGTTAGTTTCCTTTAGCATCTTTGTGCCTGAAAAACTAGGTGCAACAGTTTTAATGGGGATTCTGGTGCTCTGAACAGCTCATTAAGTCAGAGTACACCAAACTCAGAGGAGTAGGATTAGAAAGGAGAAAGGGACAGTGCAATGACCTAGAGGGAAAGAAAAAAAAAAACAGGTGAACCTGCCCCACAGATCTCTGACCGGCAGGCAAGACAGGACATCAGAGGGCTCCCTGGGGCAGTGGAGAGAACACACCACACTGGAGGACCTGCTTCCACTCCACAGATCTACCGTCAGCACCTGCGTTTATTGGTAAACTTGGGACCACTGGGAGCGAGCAGGGACCCCTCTGGTTCCAGATGATGCTGAAGCAGGAGCAGAAAGGAGAATAATTCTGCAAGCAGACAGGGCCTGGGATGAACTCCTGTTGCAGATTGGGGCAGTTATCCTAGTTCAGCCTTTTGGCATGGAGGTGTCTGGAGAGTGTGGTTTTAGAGGCTGTCTGAAACTGGCGGAAAGTGACGGCCCCCTAACAATTGGAGTCTTTCCTGAACTTCTGAACTTGAGCCATGGGCCTGTGAGTAACATTATAATGCCATCATTAGCAGCCCACCCAAAGCCCTAGAAATGGCTCCTGGCACGTTGGAGCTTTTATTTCCCCTCTTTTCTTCCTCCTTTCCTCACCTCTCCTCACCCCTGCCTCATCCAGTAGAAAAACCACATTAAGCCACCGTAACACCTGCCGGCTCAATTCCTAAACTCCCTTTACTACAAACAGAGACTTGGATCCACATTCCACACAGTGATTCCATAATCACAAAGAAAACTGCAGAGGAACCCAACCAAAAAACAAATGCACTGCCATCGAGTCGCATCCAACTCATAGTGACCCCTTCTTGGTTTTCTGAGGTGATTTCACTACAGAAGTAAATTGCTCCAACCTTCCTTCTGAGGAGTTCCTGGTGGGTTTGAACCACCAGCCTTCTAGTTAGCAGTCAAATGCCATAGTAGTCTATGGCACCAGAGCAACCCAGCACACCTGAATTAATAACCAAAAAAATAAAATACACCAGCTCCACCTTTTCAAAATATTAAATCATAAAACCAAGAGTTTGTCTAACAGTTAAAGACAACTTCAAAATGTCTAGGAAACAACAGGCAACCTCAAAGCAAACAACAACAACAACAAAATAATAATAATAAGATAAGACAATAGAAGTAAAATCCCAAAGAAAAGTCTCATTAAACAGAAGAAGAGGAGGCAATAAAATTATCTGAGAAGGAATTTAGAAGACATGTTTATAAAACTCTACAAGAGCTTAAGGAAACCCAAAACAGAAACAAGGAGAACACAGACAGTACCCTGGAAGAACACAGGAAAACCATTCAAGAACAAAACAACAAAATTAATACACAGTCAGAATTCAGACAAAAACAGCAGTTAGAAAACCAGAAGATGAATACCAAAATTACAGAATTGCACCACACAGTGGAAGCACAAAAGAATAGGCAAGAATTGTCTGAAGAACACATTTCCCAACTAGAAGATAAATCCCTGGACACCTGCCTGTATGAAGAAAAATCAGAACAAAGATTTAAGAGAAATGAAGAGAACCTAAGAGTGATACAGGATGACATGAAAAAAAAAACAGCATACACCTCATTGGAATTCCAGAATAAGAAAGGACAAAAAAGCAAACAACAACAACAACAAAAAAAAAAAAAACCACTGAGAAAATTATGGAAGACCTACTAACAGAAAACTTCCCCCATATCATGAAGGAAGAAAAGATATTTGTACAAGAAGCTCAAAGAACCCTATACAGGATAGAACCCAAGAGAAAAACACCAAGGCATATCATAATCAAACTCTCCAAAACCAAAGACAAAGACAGAATCTTGTGAGCTGCCTGGAACAAATGAAATATTACTTATAATAATCAAGCAGTTAGGCTGAGGTCTGATTGCTCAGCAGAAACCATGCAGGCAAGAAGGCAATGGGATGGAATATATAAAACACTGAAGGAAAAGAATTTCCAAACAAGAATCCTATATCCAGCTAAATTGTCCATCAAATATGAGAGTGAAATCAAGACATTCTCAGACAAACAGAAATTAAGGGATTTTGTGAAAATCAGACCAACCCTACAAGAAATGCTTAAAGAAGTCCTTAAAAATCCACAACAGAGAATGACAAAATCAAGACACATCAGTACTAAAACCAAATCAGAAATAGACACTCAAAATAAGACCATAAAACATTGTACACTAAAAAACAAGGAAGCCAATCTGCACAGGACTACAGCAAAGAACCAAAGAGAGAGAATAAAAGTTCTAGTTACAAACTTCCAAGTGGAGAGGAAAACAGAACAATGTCCTCATAGAACAGACTGTTCCAAAAATATAGAGACAAGAATTCACTCCAAGGTAACCACAGAGAAAATTAACAATTCCCCTAAGCAAATCCAGAAGGAAGGAAAACATGAGGATTTAGTAAGCACAAAATCAACATTAAAGAAGAAAAGAGAGGAAACACTTGACAACAAAATGAACTCAGCACAGAAAAGTACATGGACCAAGGAAACTCCATCAACATGACAAAAAACAATAGAATGACAGCAATTAATTCATACCTATCACCAATTACACTCAATGTGAATGGACTAAATGCACCAATCAAGAGAAAGAGAGTGACAGACAGGATAAGAAAACAAGACCCATTGATATGCTGCCTACAAGAGACCCATCTTAGACACAAAGATAAAAACAAATTAAAAGTTAAGGGGTGAAAAAAAAAAAAAATACCAAGCCAATGGTAACCAAGAAAGAGCAGGGGTGGCAATATTAATTTCTGATCAATAGATTTTAAGGTGAAAAACAACATAAGAGACAAAGAATGACACTATGTGATGCTGAAAGGGTGAATTGACAAAGACGACATTACAATAATACATAACAATGCACCCATTGACGTGCTCCAGAATACATGAAGCAAATATTAATTGAATTAAAAGAGACAATAGACAACTCTACAATAGTAGTAGGAGACTTTAACACACCACTTTCAAGGAGGGACAGATCAACTAGAAAAGAAACTCAACAAAGATACAGAAGAACTCAACAACACAATCAACCAACTTGACCTCATAGACATATACAGAGCATTCTACCCAACAAAAGCACAATTCACATTCTTCTCCAGTGCACATGGATACTTTTTCAGAATAGATCATATGTTAGGACATAAAACAAGCCTCAATAAATTCAAAAACAGTGAAATAGTACAAAGTGTCTTCTTGGACCACAATGCTATAAAATTAGAAATTAATAATAGGAAGATCATGGGAAAAACATCAATGTGGAAGTTGAACAATACACTGCTCATAAACTACTGGGTAATAGAACAAATAAAAAGTGAAATAAAAAAATCCTAGAAACAAATGACAATGAAGATACATCATACCAAAACCTATGGAACACAGGGAGAGCAGTACTCAGAGGTCAGTTTACAGCAATAAATGAATTCATCAAAAAAGAGGAAAGAAACAAAATCAACACTCTAACTCAACAACTCCAACTATTGGAAAAACAACAAAAGAATCCTACAATATGTAGAAGTAAGGAAATAATAAAGATCAAAGCAGAAATAAATGTAACAGAAAACAAAAATAGAGAAAATCAACAAAACAAAAATCTGGTTCTTTGAAAACATTAACAAAACAGACAAACCATTGGCAGATCTAACAAAAGAAAAAAATGAAAAGGGTGTCATCACAACAGAACCAACTGAAATAAAAAAAAAAAAACATACAGAAACAATATTAGGAAAAAATATACTCCAACAGATTTGAGAACCTAGAAGAGATGGGCAAATTTCTAGAATCTCAAGACCTACCTAAACTGTCCCACTCAGAGACAGAATACTTGAACAGACCTATAACAAAAGAGGAAATTGAATAGGTCATTTGAAAAAAAAAAAAAACACCTCCCCACAAGGAAAAGTCCTTGCCCTAATGGCTTCACTGGAGAATTTTACCAAATATTCAGCGAAGAGTTGAACACCTATACTACTCAAGCTATTTCAGAACATAAAAAATGATGGAATACTCCCAAACTCATTTTATAAAGCAAGCATAATACTGATACCAAAACCAGGGAAAGACACCACTAAAAAGGAAAACTACACACAGATATCCCTCATGATAAAAGATGCAAAAATCATAAAGAAAATCATAGCCAACAGAATCCAACAACATATCAAAAAAAATAATACATTCTGAGCAAGTGAGATTCATACTGGGTATGCAAGGATGGTTCAACATCAGAAAAACAATCAATGTAATTCAACACATAAACAAAACAAAACGAAAGAACCAGATGATTATATCAATCAAAGTAGGAAAGGCATTTGAACTCTCAACAAAATAGCTATAGAAGGGAAATTCCTCAACATACTAAAGGGTATATATGCAAAGCCAATGGCCAACATCATTATTAATGGAGAAAGACTCAAGGCATTTCCCTTAGAAATGGGAACCAGACAGGGATGCCCTCCAACACCACCTCTATTTAATATTGTATTGGAAGTCCTGGTCAGGGCAATAAGGCAAGAAAAAGAAATAAAACGTGTCCAAATTGGCAAAGAGGAGGTAAAACTATCTCTATTTGTGGACAATATGATCTTGTACATAGAAAACCCAAGAGACTCAACAAAAAAAAAAAAAACTACTGGAACTAATAGAGAGGTTCAGCAAAGTGGCAGGATACAAGGTCAACATACAAAACTCAGTTGGAGAGATTCAAAATAGAGTCTCACCAGTGAGCACCACATGTTTTCCCTCTGGCATCTAAGAACTTTAAGAACTAGGTACAACAGTTTGAATTGAGATTTTTGGCACTCTGAACAGCTCACTGATCCAGATTGCACCAAACAAAGAAGAGCAGAATTGGAGGAAAGGTACAGGGGATTTTTTTTTTAGGAAAGAGCTACTGCTGGAAGACGAACAGGCACCTAAGAGAGACCATTGGAAACTTTTCTGGGGCAGTCACTGTCTGCCAGGCAGAGGCGGCAGCCTGAGATCCCCGAGCCAAGAATAAGATCAATTATAGCAGCTTACCAGCAACCAATACAATATTCCAGTGGGCAGTGGCAAAGACCTGTCTCCAGTGGCTGATTTTGTCGGTAATTTGGGAGGTGAGGGGGCAGCAGGACACGGACATCATTGCTCTCATACAGATGGAGATCTCACTGGTGCACCAGAAAGGCTAACTCCCTCCCCTCCCAGCAGATTACAGAGCAGGTTTGGTTCAGACTGGGAGACACCATGCTTTTCTTTCCCATGGTTATTGGGACCACAGATCACTGGCAGTTACTCCCCTGAATCCACCACAGCTAAAATTGAGCACATCTTTGGCACCACAGGTGGGCGGTATTGCAGACAAACTCCAGAGCCGACCACTGCCGGTCGGGCGGGATTGCATTACCACCGCAAACGGGGCACGGAGAGCAGAAAAACCACAGCTGAACGTGCTCACTTGAATTTTGCCCTGGAGCCATGCTTTGACGCTGTGGGGCTGCGAAGGCAGGGGCTTTGAATGTGCATGAAATTGACAGAAATTTGTGACCCTCTAATAATATGAATCTTTCCCAAGATTGAGCTGCGGTATTGCAAATAAATGTCATAAGTAAGAGATTGCTCAGGCACTCCCCCAAGTCCAACACACCTGAAATTGTGTGCATCTTTGGCACTGCAGGTGGGCGGTATCACAGACAAACTCCAGAGCCGGCCATTGGCAGTCTGGCTGGATTGAGTCAGCACTGTGGGCAGAAGGGGCACAGAGAACAAAGAAACTGCAGCTGAGCCCAGTCCCCAAATTTTGTCTTGAAGCCATGCTTTGGCACTGTGGGGCCACGGAGGTGGGGCCTTTGAATGTGCCTGAAATTAGTGGAAATTTGTGACCCTCTAACAAGAGGAATTTGTTCCTGAGGTTGAGCCACAATCTTGCAAATAAATACCTCATCAATAATATCCAGTTCAAAGCCCTAGAAACCGACCCTAGCAACACTAAGCTTTCCTTCTTCTGCTCCCACCTTCTCCACCAATAACTTCACTCATTCAGTAGAAGAAACCATAGTTAGCCAATTACCATTAAACCTCATGCTTCGAACTCTAAACCCTCTGTACGAAAAACAGAAACACATATCCACACTACACAGTGATTCCAACATCACAAAGAAAACAGCAAAGCAACCCAACACACTGAATCAATGTTAAGATAAAACACACCAGCTTCAGCTCTTCAAAATATTAAACAGTAAAACCAAGACAAAACAAATCAACACATAACCAGCACCTAGAGACAACATAAAGAGACAACGCTCTACCAGATTCCAAGGGCTTAAGAAGAGGTTCTGCTTTCCAGTAACCCCAAGAACTCTCTGAACCGACACTAAACGACTGAAAAGATCTTAGTTTACACCTTTTTTTTTCTTCTCTAGTGATTAACCCCATTACTTGTTGTGTTTTGGGTTTTGTTTTGGTTTTGCTTTTTTTTTTTTCCTCTTTTCTGTTTGCTAATTTTTTTTCTTTCTTCATTATTCTCCTTCTCTACCTTTCTTCTTTTAGTGACCTATCCCCAGATACTGCGTATTTACCTGTTTTCTTTTTCTTTTCTCCACTTTTCCTTTTGGGGGGGGGGGTAATGGTCCTCTGTGATTTCAGGGTGCATTTTTTGTCTATGTGCTTTTAGGTTTTTTGATGGTTATTCAATTGTAATTTTTGCCTAACTGCATGGGAGACAACAACAGTCCCCATAAGATACAAGTAACCCACACCTCTTGCAACTTCACTTACTGAGCAAGAGCCAGCACCTCCTTCTCCACCAGCAGACCAACGATAAAAAAAAAAAAAAAAAGAAGAGCCAGAATCACCCTTGGCTGCTCTTCACAAACAATTAACAGAGATCTTAATACAATACCACTATGCCTAAGAGACAACAGACCATCACAGTCCACACAATGAAGCAAGATAAAGGGGTAGAAATAAGGGAACAGGTTACAGACCCAGAACACATCCCTGAGGAAGAAGCAGCATTGGAGCTCTCTGATAAGGAATTCAAAAGAATTAGATTTAGGTATCTTCAAAGGATTGAGAGACAGACCAAAGAAAACACAGAAAAAACCTTAGAAGAATTTTGGAAGAAAATACAAGAACAAAATGACAAAATAAATGAAAAATTAGAAATGATTCTAAATCTACAGATAGAAATCCAGAAGATTAATAATAAATTGTTAGAAATAGATAACACATTGGAAGGGCAAAGGGGTAGAATTGATTCGATGGAAGACAGAATTAATGAGATTGAAGACAAATACCTGAATACATCTTTGGAAAGGGATCAGTCAGAAAAAAAATCAAAACAAAATGAAGAAAGCCTAAGTTTCATGTGGGATACAATCAAAAGAAGTAATCTACGTGTCATTGGAATTCCAGAACAGGAAGAGAAAAATAAAAACACTGAGAAAATCATCCAAGATTTGCTGGATGAGAATTTCCCTGATATGAAAGAGGAGAACATATCCATTCAGGAAGTCCAATGAACCCCAAACAGGATAGATCCCAAAAGAAAATCACTGAGACATATCATCACCAAACTCACCAAAACCAAGGACAAAGACAGAATCCTGAAAGCAGCACAGGAAAAACAAAAAGTTACATAAAAAGATCAGCCAGTAAGAATAAGCTCTGATTTCTCAGCAGAGACCATGCAAGCTAGAAGACAATGGGATGGTATATATAAAACTCTGAAAGAGAAAAATTTTCAACCGAGAATTATATACCTGGCAAAATTGTCCCTCAAATAT
>NW_006922219.1:92489-117287 GCF_000298275.1 Orycteropus afer afer | reverse complement strand
TCAAGGCTCAGGGGTCCAAGATTATCTTCTGTGTCTGTGTTAATTGGTTTCCCTTTTCTTTGTTGAAGAGGGTCTGTGCAATCCTTTTGCCTAGTCCGCCATCTTGCCGGAACCCTCAACAACAAAATTTTTTAAGGACATAGAAAAAACAATTACTAACTTCATATGGAAAGGGAAGAGACCTCGGACAACCAGAGCACTACTGTAGAAGAAGAACAAATTGGGAGATCTCATACTCCCAGATCTTAAAACCTACTGTACAGCCACAATAATTAAAACAGCATGGTATTGGTATAGTGATAGACAGATAGACCAATGGAACGGAATCTAAAGTCCAGAAATAGACCCATCCATCTATGGACAGCTGATCTTTGACAAAGATCCAAAACTCATTAAATGGGAAAGAGATGGCCTCTTTAACAAATGGTGCTGGCAAAACTGGATATCCACTTGAAGAAAAATGAAAGAAGACCCATACCTCACCCCATACACAAAAACAAACTCAAGCTGGATCAAAGACTTAAATGTAAAACCCAAAACTATAAAATTCATTAAAAGTAAAATAGGGGCAAATCTAGGAGCCCTGATTTATGGCATAAATAGACTATCAAACATAACCCAGAATGCACAGGAGGTAGAAGAGAAGCTAGATGAATAGGACCTTTTAAAAATTAAATTCTTATGCACAATGAAACACTTCATCAAAAAGGTCAAAAGAGAACCTACAGATTGGGAGAAAATATTTGCCTATGACATATGTGACAAAGGACTTATCTCCAAGATCTATAGAAAACTTCAACACCTCAACACCAAAAAGACAAAGAACCAAATTCAAAAATGGGCAAAAGACTTAAACACACACTTCACTAAAGACAATATTCTGGCAGCCAAAAAACACACGAGGAATTGCTCGGGATATTTAGTCATTAGAGAGATTCAAATCAAAACGACGATGAGATATCATCTCACCCCAGCACTAACAGCAGAGTTCAACAGGACAGAAAATAACAAGTGCTGGTGAGGTTGTGGAGAGGTTGGAACTCTTGTGCACTGCTGAAGGGATTGTAAAATGGTACAACCATTGTTGCAAATGGTATGGCATTTCCTTAAAAAACTGAAAATAGAAATACCATTTGACTCAGCAATTCCACTACTAGGAATATATCCTAAAGAAATGAGAGGCAGGGCACAAACAAACATGCACAACTATGTTCATTGCAGCACAATTCATTATAGTAAAGAGCTGGAAACAACCTAAATGGCCATCAATGGATGAGTGGATAACCAAATCATGGTACATTTACACAATGGAATACAATGGAATACTATGCTACATTAAAGAAAAATGAAGGATACATGAATCATCTCACAACACGGATGAGCCCGAAGTACATTATGCCAAGTAAAATAAGTCAATCGCAGAATGACAAATATTGCATGAGCCTATTAGTGTAAAAAGACAAAAAAGGGTTTGCTTAAAAAAGGGAACTCACTTTGTAGGTTACCTGGCTGGGGAGGGAAGGGGATGGATTAATTTGGGGCTAGTTGGGGGTCACACACTTAGGTGGGTAAGGGGAAGCATGGAATAGAAAGAGTCTGTGACCACCATAATAACATTAGGAAAAGGGAGGACACTGAATTATGCACATAACATATAAATGACATAGGCTAATACCAGTATAGCCACAATACTGCATTACCATTAACACCAAACACCAGGCTACAGATAAACACATAAGTATCTGAGATCAGATGGGGGTCAGTGAATAGGACCAAGGATAGATATAGCACAGGCTAATCTTGCACAGATACCGGTAATATAAAACACCCACAATCCTTACAGAAACAACAGAAGACAGACATAGAGTAATCCCTCACAGACAGCCAGACACTGTGGGAAAGAGATCCAATGGATCTACTGACACAGGGCCATAGTACTGAGGGACATCAGACTCAATTGGCACAACAAAATACATGAAAATCTTGTTCCACAACCTACGTTGGTGAGTAGTAACTGTGGTCATAAAAGCTTTCAAGCAGCCATCTAAGATGCAGCTAATGGTTTCCTATCATCAGAAGCAAAAAAGAGTGCAAAAAACCAAGGGCATTAGGACACAGTCAGCCCTAGGACATGATGGCCCTTGAGACCAGAATGAGATGGTGCCTGGCTACCAATGCCAACCACTTGGAAAAGGATCAAAACTGGAGATCCTGGATAGAGTGGGAGGAAAAACATGGAACAAAATCTTTTCTCTATTGATCATAATGTTGCTTATTGGTCCATTTGTAAGGACTTTCGTTTTCTTTATATTGAGGTGTAATCCATACTGAAGACTGTGGTCTTTGATATTCATCAGTAAGTGTTTCAAGTCATCTTCACTTTCAGCAAGCAAGGTTGTGTCATCTGTTTATCACACTCAGATTGTTAATGAGTCTTCCTGCAATCCCGATGCCGCATTCTTCTTCATTTGTACAGCTTCTCAGATTATTTGCTCAGCATACAGATTGATTAAGCATGGTGAAAAGCCAATCCTGATGCACACATTCCCTGATTTTCAACCATGCAGTATCCTCATGTTCTATTCAAACAACTACCTCATGGTCTATGTACAGGTTCTTCATAATTAAGTGTTCTGGAATTCCCTTTCTTCCTAATGCTATCCATAATTTGTTGTGATCCTCACAGTCAAATGCCTTTCCATAGTCAATAAAACATGGGTAAACATCTGTCTCGTATTCTCTACTCTCAGACAAGATCCATCTGACATCTGATATCCATCATTCCACATCTTCTTCTGAATCCAGCTCAAATTTCTAGCAGTTCTCTATGTACTCCTGTCATCATTTTTTAGTTATTTGAATTATTGTTATACTGCTATTCAAAATGTTTTCAGTGACCTTTTTTTTTTTTTTTTCAGAAGTAGACCACCACATCCTTCTTCCTAGTCATAGTCTAGAAGCTCTGCTCAAACCTGTCCACCCGAGGTGACTCTGCTGGTATTTGAAATACCATTAGCACAGCTTCCATCTCACAGCAACACACAAGTCACCATGATACAACAAACTGACAGACAAGTGGTGGAGTTAATGAATTAAGTTTTGTTAAATGTATTTTTGATAAGAATATTTACAAGTCTTTTAATATGTTTTATAGTTAGACTTATTTGCAGCCTGATTTCTGCCTAATTAATCAAGGAGAGCACTAGGTTGGCTGATGTGAACTAGGAGCTCTGGTAGCATAGTGCCTAAGGCACTTGACTGCTAACCAGAAGGCTGGCAGTTCAAACCCACCAGCCACTCCTCGGAAGGAAAATGGGGCAATCTACTTCTGTAGTGATACTGCCTTGGAAACCCAAGGAGGGGTTGCTATGAGTCGGGTCCGACTCGACGGCACTTAACAACAGCAACAACAGGGATATATGTATATACAACTCTAAAGGTTAACTACAGGGATGTGGTTAAGACCTTGGGAACCAGTGCTCCACAGAGGTGATCAAGTAAATGACAATGAGCCAAAGTAATTGACTATGACAACGAGCCAAAGTAATTCAAATAACAATTTTATGAAAAATTCCTTTAAGACATTTAGTTTCATCTTTTTTATTCCTTTTTCAATTTCTTGGATGGAAATTAATTCCAGAGATGAGTTTAATCATTTATGTGTTGTATTAAACTTGTGGCTAGATGCCATTAAGTAGGTTATGACCCATAGCAATGCTATGTACAATAGAACATAACACTTTTGGTCCAACAGCATCCGTAAAATCGTTGACATCCTTGAGCTTATCATTGCAGCCACTGTATCAATCCATTTCATTGAGGGTCTTCATCTTTTTACTGACCCTCTACTTTAGTAAGCATTATATCCTTCTCCAGGTGCTGGGCCATTCTGACAACATGACCAAAGTACATGAGACAAATTCTGGCCATTCTCTAAGGAGCATTAAACTTAGTATTAAAAATTACAGCTATAAAACTGAAAACCAAACTCACTGCCATTGAGTCAATTCTAACTCATAGCAACCAATTGGGTTTCCACAGTTTATTTATGGAAGCAGAATGCTTCATCTTTCTTCCACAGAGCAGCTGGTGGGTTTGAACAGGTGACCTTCTAAGTAACAACCAAATGCCTTAACCACTACACCATAAGAGCTCCTAAAAGTATAAAGTAGATCGTACTTCTTAAAATTTAACACACTTAATTGAAATCTGGCTTACTCAACAGCTAAGATATCAGTGAAATTGGAGAAACACATGCAATTTTCTAGGTGTCATATCCTCAGGACAGAAAATATTTTCAAAAAAATGTATGCATCTTAGAGGTATGCAAAAGGAAAATAATTGTAAATTTGGGTTTATGAACCATATGATAATTGTTTCATTTTTAATTAACTAAAAATAATGTTGTGAAGACCCTCAAGCCAACCAGAGCTCCTAACTCCAGCATAAGTTACTGAAATATTTTTTCTTTCCCTAGTGATGTCATGATATCAAAGTTCTCTGTATGTGTGCATGTGCATGCATGCCAGTATATTTCTGGGTCCTGAATTCTCCTACAATGTTCAATTTGTATTTTTCTGCATCAACATCATTCTGTATTAATTATTATACAACCATTATATATCTAGGAGCTCCTATGGTTTAGTGCTTAAGGCATTTGACTGCTAACTAGAAAGCTGGTGCTTCAAAGTCAACAGCCACTCTTTGGAAGGAAGACTGGCCAATCTACTTCTGCAGAGATACCACCTCAGAAACCGAAGGAGGGGTCACTAACAATTCAATCAACTGTACAGCAGTGAGTTTGGTTTTTGGTTTATTACATATCTGGGCAGGAGATGCCTCCTTAATATTTTTCTTCAGAAGTGTCTTGTCCAAATTAACTTTCTGCTATTCCATGTATATTTTAGAAGCATCTTGTTGAGTTCTATGACAAAAGTGTCAATGATTTGATGGAATTTAGGAAGAAATGATATTTTTATCATATTAAATTTTCATGAGCTGTAGCTTTATTTATTGATACTTAACTGAATTTATTTTATTCAAATTTTATATACAAGTCTTGCATACATTTTGTAAGATTTGTTTCTAGGTTAAAGTTTTTGTTGCTGTTATCTCTTTTTAAAATAATTTTTTAAATTATTCCTGATATGCAGAAAAACAATTGCTTTGAACCATCTTGCTAAATTTTTTTTATCACTTCTAATAGCATTTCTGTAGATTCTTTGGGGTTTTTGTGTAAAAGTTATGTAAATTCTGAATAATGATGCTTCCATTTTATCTTTTCCAGTTTCTATGGCTTCAACTTTATTTTCTTGTTCACTGCACTTGAGTTGGAAATCTAGCATACCGTTGAATATAAGTGGTTATGTTGAACATCTGCTTCTATTATTTTCCAATATTAGAATAATGAGTACAATAGATATTATAAATATATATTTTTAATAAGTTAAAGATATTCCCTTCTATTTTTAGTTTGAGATTTTTTAAAAATCACCTTAGCATTACTAAATTCAACCCAACCTAGTCATACTGTATTATCATTTTTAGGAATTATTTTATTTAGTTTACTAATATTTTATTTAAGAATCTATGTATCCATCTATCTATCATCCATCCATCCATTCATCTATCCATCTATCTAATTTATATCTATTTTCATCATCATTGTAATCCATCTATTAAGAAAAATGTCTCTAATTTTCCTTTTTCATACAGTTCTGATTAGGTTTCAGTATTAACATCTTATTGGTTTCAATTAAGGTTTCTTTTCTCTGTTTTAATTATTGGAAGGTTTTGAATGAGTAAATTTCTGTGCTTTCTGAAATGTGGTAGAATTACATATAAAACTGTCTGGGCTTGATCAGTGTTACCAGAGATTTGTTTAGGTCTATGACTGATTACAAATTATGTTTGTGTATAGAGTGAGATAGAAGCTGAGCTTCAGTTTCAACCATATAGATATCCAGATCTTCCATACATATATTTTATTTTTCAAAAATATTATCTTTCCCTTGTTAAATTATCTTGGCATCTTTGTCAAAAATCAACTTATTTTTACTCTGTACCTGTGGGTCTCTTCTGGACTCTGCATTTTTTCCTAGTTACCTATTTCTCTACACTTAGGCCAATACTGGGAACTCTGGAACTCTGGTCACATAGTGCCTAAGGCACTTGACTACTAACCAGAAGGCTGTCGGTTCAAACACACCAGCCACTCCTCAGAAGGAAGGCTGGGCAATCTACTTCTATAGTGATAGTGCCTCAGATGCCAAAGGAGGTGTTGTTATGAGTCAGGTCTGACTCGACGGCAAACAACAATAGGCCAATACTGCACTGTATTAATTACTGTAGTATTATAGCAAATCTGGGAATCAGGTAATGTAATGTCTTCAACCACCATGTGTCTGTCAATTTTCCATACTGCGGTGGCTTTTATGTTGCTATGAGGTTGGAGGTTACCTCACTTTTATTGCAAACAGCTGCAGGATCACTCATCAGAAGAAAATGGAAGGAATAAAAAGAGTCACTGTCAAAAAAGAATTGGTGGGTAGTCAACTATCTCAGGAGGTGGAATATGATCAAGAATCAATGGTATTCAAAGAAGAAGTTGAAGTGCCCTGAAGGAATTGGCGAAAAACAAGGCTCTAGGAATTGACAGAATACCTTTGAGATGTTTCAACAAACAGATGCAGCCCTGGAGGCACTTACTCATCTATGGTAAGTAATTTGGAAGACAGCTACCTGGCAAATTGATTGGAAGAGAACCATATTTGTGACCATTCTGAAGAAAGGTAATTCAGCAGAATGTGGAAATTACTGAACAATTAATATTACATGCAAGTAAAGCTTTGCTAAGATAGCTCAAAAATGGTTGCAGCAGTATAGTGACAGGGAACTTCCAGAAGTGCAGGCTGGATTCAGGAGAGGATATGAAATGAGGGATATCATTGCTGATGTCAGATGGATCTTGGCTAAAGCAAAGAATATTAGAAAGATGTTTACTTGTGTTTTACTGACTAAGCAAAGGCATCCAATCCAAAGGCATTGTTCTCTGAAATTATTTACCAAGTATTTAATCAGGGTACAGTGGAGAGTTACGAGAATGGCAGGCTATATACCTGAGACACAAGTTACTTTTTATTCAAAATGAAGTCTTAGCCTCAGACTTTAGCATAGTCACCATTTCATGTTGGGAGACCTATGTTAATAGGGTACTCCTACTTATTACATAATTATAGATTAATAAAAGGTTACAGATTGGTTTTGTGCTTTCTATGTGTTGGTGTTTATGGTATGACTCATGACCATGTGACCCTAAGTCATTGCCAAAATGTGTCTACAAGACAATACCAGGATCCCAAATTTTATCTTAAATTAGAAAATATGGGGCTATTTTTGGTAAGTCATTAAGGACATATGGAGGCAAGTTCCCTGGCCTTGTCTAAGCATAGCCACATTGCTGGTTTAATGATCATAAAGAATTCAAATGACATCTGAACTTAGATCAAGACTCAAAATGGAGTTACGTCTACCAGTGTAGACTGCAGCCTTCCACAAACCAAGTGCTTTAAAATTTAAGTTCAAATACAGTGCTAAACCAGAATATGATGCATCACAGGCAATCAACTAAAGAGACTGCAAAAACAGAAAGGAATTTGACCTCCCACATCTAAGTGAATACTACCCATTATATTCAAGGGTTCAAGACAAAACTGTAATTTTCTAGTATCTTTATGGCAGGATGTCTGAAGTTATTTTAATTTCCTTCCAGGAGACTGAGAAGCAGGGGAGAATTACCTGAAATTACATCTTAAAGATACAGGAAGCACAACAAGAAGATGGAAGGAATACACAGAGTCACTATAGCAAAAGAATTTATAGACATTCAGCCATTTCAGGAGGCAATATATGATCAAGAACCTATTGTACTGAAGGAAGAACTCCAAGCTGCACTGAGGGAATTGGTGAAAAACAAGACTCTAGGAATTGACAAAATACTCATTGAGATGCTTGAACAAATGGGTACTGGGCTAAAAGTGCTCGCTCACTGAGAAAATCAAAGAAAACATAGACAAAACTCCAGGAAATTTAGAAAAACAGTACAAAAACAAACTGGCAAAATAAATGAAAAATTAAAAACCATACAAAAAACAGCAAATACAAATCCAAAAATTAATAAGAAGATTTCAGAAATAGAAAACACATTGAGCAAGCAAAGGAGTAGATTGAATCAATGGAAGAGAAAATTAGTGAAATTGAAGGCAAATCCCTCAATCAGAGGAACAATCGGGGGGGGGGAATGGAAGAAGAAGAAAGAAAGCCTAAGATTTAGGTAGGACCCCATCGAGAAGAATAGTACATATGATCAGAATTACAGAACAAGAAGAAACAAATAAAATCAAAAAGAAAACTGTCAAATATTTATTAGAAGAGAACTTCTCTAGTATGATGAAATATAAAAAGATGTGCATTCAAGAAGTTCAATGAAACCCTAACAGAATTGATCCCAAAAGAAAATCACGAAAACATATCATAATCAAACTTTTCAAAACCAAAGAAAAAGAAGGAATCCTGAAAGCATTATGGGAAAAATGAGAAGTTACCTACAAAGAGCAACCAATAAGCCCAAGCTCTGATTTCCTGGTAGAATTCATGCATGTGAAAGGGCAATAGGATGACATATATAAAACACTAAAAGAGAAAAATTGCCAACCAATAATTATATACCCAGCAAAATTATCCCTGAGATATGATGATGAAATTAGGACATTTTCAGATACACAAAAATTAAGGAAATTTGTGAAAACAAGACCAAACTTACAAGAGACCCAGCAACAGCAGACAACAACCAGTGGTTAACACCCATGACAATGTAACTTAGAAACAAACCCAGATATAGAAGTATCCAAAATAAAAGACTAAAAACAGGGAACTAAAGATATCAATTTGTAAATGAAGAAACCACAAAAGAAAAAGAAGGAATAAATAATGTAGTTACAGAACTTCCAGATGGAAAGAAGTCAACATTATTTTGAGATAGAATCTATTGTTTTAAACTTGGGAGGAAAATAATAAATCACAGAGAAACCTCAAAGAAAATTAATAAACCTTCTCATCAAAACACAAAAGAAAGAAAAGGCAAAAAAAAAAAAAATACAGCAAAGGAAATAATATATAATTTATTTTAAAAAAAAAAGAACTGAGCATAAAAAATAATATGGAACAATGAAATCAACCACACCACAAAAAATACATATCAAAATGACACAATTAATTCATACTTGTTGATAATTATGTTGAATGTAAATGGATTACATTCATGAATCAAGAGACACAGCATTGCAAAATGAAGACAAGCCTTAGAGACAAAAACATAAATGGACTAAAAATCAAAGATTGAAAATATATATGTATATACAAATGCCAATCAAAAAGAGCAGCAGGGTCAATATTAATTTCTGATAAAATAAATTTCAAGGCTAAAACTACTATAACAGACAAGAAAGGACACTATATAATGATTAAAGGATCAATCAAACAAGAAACAAATACCTATGCACCCAAGGAAATGAACCCCAAAACATGAATAACACTTTTTTAAAAAATACTTTTTTTTAATTTATTTTATTACTTTTAATGCATTTTATTGAAACATACTTTATGTACAGTGAAATACACAACACTAAAGTGACATGGGTCAATGCATGCTTTTTTTTGTTTTTTGTTTTTTGCAGTGTTCCCTCCCACCCCTGGCAACCAACAAAGAAAGTTTCCTTCCATATATAAACCTTTCCTTGACCCTCCACAACAACAAACTAATACTATATTTGTCCTTCTGTGATTGACTTATTTCACTCAGGATAATGCCCTCCAAGTTCATCCATATTATGCAGTGTTTTGTAGACTCTACATTATTCTTTAGTGCTGCATAGCATTCCATTATGTGTATGTACCATAGTTTGGTCGTCCACTCTTCTGATGATGGGCACATAAGTTGTTTCCATCTTTTTGCTATTGTAAATAGTGCTGCAATGAACATGAGTGTGCATATATCTGTTCCTGTCCTGGCTCTCACCTCTCTGGGATATATACACAGTGATGGGATTGCTGGGTCAACTGGTATCTCCAATTCCAGCTTTCTAAGGAATCACCATATTGCTTTCCAGAGTGGTTGTGTCACGTCACTGTCCCACCAGCAGTATATGAGAGTCCCAATCTCTCCACATCCCCACCAGCATTTGTTATTTTCTGTCTTGTTGAACCTTGCCGTCAGTGCTGGGGTAAGATGGTATCTTGTTGTTTTGATTTGCATCTCTCTGATGACCAATGATTGTGAGCATCTCTTCATGTATTAGCTGGCCAGCAGAATATCCTCTTTGGTGAAATGTCTATTCATGTCTTCTATCCATTTTTCAAATAGATTGCTAATTCTTTTGGTGTTGAGACATTACCTTAGAGATAAGTCCCTTACCAGATATGTATTTATTGGCAAATATGAATTTGTTGCTGTCAGTTTTGTTATGTGCTTTTTCATGGTGTTGATTTCTTTGTTCCATACAGTTTTCCACACTGAGCTCGTTTTGTTCATGAATCGTGTTATCACTTCCTTTGTTGCTGTTGTTTTAGTATGTGCTAAATATTTGTGCTGGTCTTCTTTTTTATTTTAATATGAAGGTTTATTATTTTTCTTTGAGGTTACCCTGTGATTTATAGTTTTCTTCCCAAGTTTAGAACAGTCCATTCTATCTTGTAGTTGTCTTGATTTCCCTACCATCTAGAAGTTCTGTAACAACAGAACAGAACAGAACAGACTTGGAATTCCAATTCCAATAACAACATAGTTTTTTACTTTTGGTTTGTAGTTGTCCTCATTTGTCAATTGATGTCTCTGGTTCCCTGTTTAAAATCTTGTAGGCTTACTTACTTTGGATACTTCCATACCTGGGTTGGTTTCTGGGTTATATCATCATGTATGTTAATGGTCAGTTTTTGTTGGCTGTTGTTGCTTCTCTGTCCAAAGGGCTCCCTTTAGCATCTCTTGTAAGGTTGGTCTGGTTTTAACAAATTCCCTCAATTTCTGCTTATCTGGAAATGTCTTATTTTCACCATCATATTTGAGGGACAATTTTGCTGGGTACAGAATTCTTGGTTGGAAATTTTTCTCTTTCAGGGTTTTATATATACCATCCCATTGTCTTCTCACCTGCATGGTTTCTGCTGAGAAATCCAAGCTTGGTTTTATTGGTTGCCCCTTGTAGATAACTTTTCATTTTTCTAGTGTTTCTCTCAGGATTCTTTCTTTGTCTTTGGTTTAGGTGAGTTTGATGATGATATGTCTTGGTGATTTTCTTTTGGGGTCTTTCCTGTTTAGGGTTCATTGGACTTCCTGAATGGATATACTCTCATCTTTCATCATATCAGGGAATTTCTCTTCCAACAAATCTTAGACAATTTTCTTAGTGGTTTTATGTTTCTCTTCCTGTTCTGGAATTCCAATGGCTAGTAGGTTATTCCTTTTGGTGGTATCTCACATAAACCTTAGGTTTTCTTCATTTTGCTTTGATCTTTTTCTGATTGATCCCTTTCCAAAGAAGTATTCAGGTATTTGTGTTCAATCTCATTAATTCTGTCTTCCATTGCATCAATTCTATTCCTTTGCCCTTTCATTGTGTTATCTATTTCTGACAATTTAGTACTAATCTTCTGGATTTCTATCTGTAGATTTAGAATCATTTTTAATTTTTCATTTATTTTGTCATTTTGTTCTTGTATTTTCTTCCAAAATTCTTCTAGGGATTTGTTCTATATTTTCAAATTTCTTAGAGTACAGCTTCTGTTGTTGTTAGGTGCCATAGAGTTGGCAGTTGTGTCAATCCATCTCATTGAGGGCCTTCCCCTTTTTTGTTGACCCTCCACTTTATTAAGCATGATATCCTTTTCCAGGGAATGGTCCTTTCTGACTACCTGACCAAAGCAAGTGAGATGCAGTCTGGCCATTCTTGCTCCTTGGATGGATTGACACAGTGGCTACAATGATGGGCTCAAGCATAGCAAAGATTGTGAGGCTGGCACAGACCAGACAGTGTTTCATTCTGTTGTACATAGAGTCCCTATGAGTTGGAGCCAACTCCCTTCTGACAACATGACCATAGTATGTAAGAGGAGGTCTGGCTATTCTCACTTCCAAGGAGCATTCCAGCTGCACTTCCTCCAGGATAGATTTGTTAGTTTTTTTAGTGGTCCATGGTACTTTCAGCATTCTTCACCAACACCACAACTCAAAGGCATAAATTCTTCTTCAGTCTTCCTTCTTCATTGTCCAGCTCTCAAATTCGTATGAGGCAATTGAAAATACCAAGGCGCACCTTAGTCCTTAAGGAGACATCTTTGCTCTTGAGCACTTGAAAGAGGTCCTTTACAGTCAACTTGCCCAGTGTTTTATGTCCTGTGATGTCCTGATTGCTGCTTCCATTGGCATTCATTGTAGAGCCAAGCAATGTGAAATCTTTGACAACTTCAATCTTTTCTCCATTTATTGTGATGCTGCTTATAGGTCCAGTTGTGAAAATTTTTGTTTTCTTTATATTGAGATGTCATCCATACTGCAGATTGTATTCTTCAACCTTCATCAATAAGTGCTTCAAGTCATCCTCACTTTCAGCAAGCAAAGTTGTGTTATCAGCATATCACAGGTTGTTAATGATTCTTCCTCCAATCCTGATGGCATGTACTTCTTCATATAGTCCAGCTTCTCAGATTATTTGTTCAGCATATAGATTGAATAAGTATGGTGAAAGGATATAACCCTGGTCCACTCCCTTCTTGATTTTGAACCATGCAATGTCCCCTTGTTCTCTTCAAATGACAGCTTCCTGGTCTATGAACAGGTTCCTCATGAGTACAATCAAGTGTTTTGGAATTCCCATTCTTCTCAAGTTATCAACCCTGATCCACTCCTTTCTTGATTTTGAACTATGCAGTGTTCCCTTGTTCTCTTCAAATGACAGCCTCCTGGTCTATGAATAGGTTCCTCATGAGTACAATCAAGTGTTTTGGAATTCCCATTCTTCTCAAGTTATCCAAAGTTTGTTATGATCCATACAAGCAAATGCTTTGGCATAGTCACTAAAACATAAGTAAACATACTTAGGAATAAATTTTACCAGGGACACAAAAGACCTATACAATAAAAGCTAGAAAACATTACTACAAGAAACTATAACAGACCTACATAAGTGGAATAACACATGATGCTCATAGCTAGGAAGTCTGAACATTGTGATTATATCAGTACTACCCATAGCGATCCATAGATTCAGTGCAACCCTGACCCAGATTCCATCAACATTCTTTAAGAACATGGAAAAAACAATCACTAATTCTATATGGAAAGAAAAGAAACCCCATATAAGCAAAGCACTGTTGCATAAGAAAAACAAGGTAGAAGGTCTCACATTCCTGGATCTCAAAACAAATTATATAGCCACAGTAGTCAAAACAGCCTGATATTGGTTTAACAAGAGATACATAGATCAGCAGAACAGAATTGAGAATCCAGAAATAGACCCATCCACATATGGACAGCTTATCAAAGGGCTAAAACTCTTTAAATCAGTAAGAGATAGTCTCTCTAACAAATGGTGCTAGAAAAACTGGATATCCATTTGCAGAGAAATGAAACCTGATCCATATCTCACACCATACACAAAAACAAATTCAAGATGGATTGAACTTAACTGAGAAACATAAAACAATAAAGTT
The DNA here is from genome assembly GCF_000298275.1 of Orycteropus afer afer. Taxonomy (NCBI): domain Eukaryota; kingdom Metazoa; phylum Chordata; class Mammalia; order Tubulidentata; family Orycteropodidae; genus Orycteropus; species Orycteropus afer. The sequence continues at coordinate 103,526 of NW_006922219.1, read as the reverse complement.
CATGAAAGATAAAATAGGCACATCCTTAGGAGCCCTAATTAATTGCATAAATAGACTATGAAAACATAATGAAAAACGCACAAACAGCAGAAGACAAACTAGATGATTGGGGCCTTCTAAAAATTTGATTCTTATATGTATCAAAAGACTTTACCAGATTTGTAAAAAGAAAATTTACATACCAAGAAAAAATATTTGGCAATGACATATCTGACAACGGATTTATCTCTAAAATTTATAAAAACTTCAATACCTCAACATCAAAAAGACAAACAATCCAATTTAAAAAATGGGCAGAAGACACGAACAGACACTTCAACAAAGAAAATATTCAGGTGGCAAAAAAATACATGAAGAAATGGCCGTGATCATTAGCCATTAAAGAGATGCAAATCAAAGCAACAATGAGATATCATCTCGCCCCAGAAATAATAGCAAACTTCACCAAGACAGAAAATAACAAATTCTGGTGATGGTGTGGAGAGATTGAAAATCTCGTAAACTGCTAGTGGGACTGTAAAATGTTACCACCGCTGTGGAAAACAGTATGGCACTTCCTTAAAAAGCTGGAAATAGAACTATCATTTGATCCAGCAATTCCATTACTAGGTATATATCCTAAAGAGGTGTTAGCTGGGACACAAAAAGCTATATGCCCACTCATGTTCATCGCAACACAATTCACAATAGCAAAGACATGGAAACAACTAAGGTGCCCATCAACGGATGAATGGATAACCAAACTAAGGTATTTAGACACAATGGAATACTCTACAACCTTAAAGAATAATGAAGAGTCCACAAAACACCTCATAATGTGGATGAACTTGGAGAACATCATACTGAGTATAAGTCAGTCACAGAAAGACAAACATTGTATGAGTTGGTTATTATAAAAAGTCAAGGAAACGTTTACATATGGAAAGAAACTTTCTTTGTTGGTTACCAAGGATGGGAGGGGCATGGGGGAAAATTGCTAGTTAGGTAAAAAAAATATACATATTGATTTGGATCAAGGGAAAGTCAATATACCAAAAGTGGGTGACCAGCACATTATCATAAAAGAAAAAGAAGACACAGAAAGGTGCACAAGAGGTACAGACAACAGAGGTAAATAATGTTGCACACACAATACTTCATTAACAGTAATAACAAACATTAATCTACAAGTTGATAGATAGATGGACAGCCAAGAAGATCAGGTACAGGTAGGCAAACAGGAAAATACCCAGGACCATATACTGGTTTAGCAGATGATATGTCTGCATACATAAAAATGTCCATATATATAATAGAGATCACTTCTTAGCCACAATCAAACTACTTAAGGGAGTGAGTTGCTGGACCTAAGAGCTTGGGACTATGGTCATGGGGGCACCTAGCTCAATTGACATAACATACTACACAAAACATTCACCCAACTTTGGTAAGTGGCGACTGAGGTCCTAAAAGCTTTAGGGTGGCCATCTAGATGCAACTATTTATCTCTGCACAGCCAGAGAAAAGAAGAGTGAAGAGAACCAAATATCCATGGAAACAATTAGTCCAAGGCACTAATGAGCCAAGGGAGCTTTAGCCTACACAACCCTGAGACCAGCAGAACTATGCCTGGCTTCCAATGACAACCACGTGGAAAGGGATCAAAATTGGAGATTCTGTGCAGAGTAGGAGACAAATGTGGAAGGAAATGCATAATCATAAAAAAGAACAGGATTACTGGTCTGATGCAGAAACCTCCAAGACCATGGCCCCTAGTCATCCTTTGGGCCTGAAATTAAACTCACAACTGTGGCCTAACTTCCAGCCAAACAATAGACAGGACTACAAGGTAAACAATTACACCAGAGAGGTGCACTCTTTAGAAGATCAGACGGTGAACATTTGCACAGGGAGAAAGCTCAGAGGCAGGAATGCATAGGAAAGAAGAACACAGGGAAAAAGTAACGACAGGAAGGAAGTGGGAAGAGAGCTGTTACATTGTGGGAATGGCAATCAATGTCATGAAACAAAATCTGTATAAACTGTTGAATGGAAAACAAAGTTGCTATGTAAATTTCACGCAAGTCACAATAAAAAATTTTTAAAAATAAACCATACCAAACTCATTACTATCAAGTCAATTTCATTTTATAGCGACCCTTTGGACAGAGTAGTACTGCCGTATAGAGTTTCCAAGGCTGCAAATCTTAACAGAAGCAGATTTCTTCATCTTTTTCCCAGAGGGAAACTGGTGGGTTTGAACTCCTGACATTTTGGTTACTAGTTGAATGCTTTAACCATTATGTCGACAGAGCTCCTAAACTGCATCACATCATACTCTCTCTCCAATGTAGGATATAGTGATTACTGTCATGAAGAAGCAGATTGTTAAAATTGTTTCATCGCTCAGTGATGAGAAGTCATCCGCATGTAAACATCTGTCATGAGGCATCAATTAGTGATTATGCATTTTATTAATTATTCGTAGTCTATAACTTTAATTTAGGGAAAATATTATAACTATGTTATAACTTAATGATCATAAACCAAGTGATAACAATCATCAGTGCACACCTTGCTCCAGGATCTGGGGTTTAAGTAGTGACCACTCAGTGTCACCAGCAAACTTGTCACAAGCACTGGAGTCTGACTCACCAATAAGGGTCATCTAGACAAAGGCATGTTAGAACTGAATAAAAACAGAAATTTATTAGGATCTTCAACTTACTGTTTACAACTTTGGAGACTGATCATGTTCTCTTTCATTGACAAGAAAGACTTTTGGTGTCAGAGCTGGGGGGCAAAAATAACTGTTAGAGGTACCTTGTTTACATATAGTGCCTCAGGCATTTGACTGCTAACCAGAAGCTGATAGTTCAAATCCACCAAGCACTCCTCGGAAGGAAGGTTGGGCAATCTTCTGCCATAGTGAAAATCCACGGACTAGTAATGGTATGATTATCTTTTAGAATCAGTATATGTTAAAATTATACTGTTGGAATTAAATTTTAAGAGTAAATTTTGTTATTTATAATATATAGTAACTACCTAGAGAAAAAAAATTAGAAAATACATTTTCTCATTGCCCTGCCTTATAGCTTTCCATCATACGGTGTTTCTCTACAGCAATTTACTCTAGTAAAGTTAATTGGATGTAGTCGTGGTGGCTAAGATAATCTTTCTTGTTGTTGTTTGTTGTTATTTGCCATCGAGTCGGACCGTACTCATAGCGACCCCTCCTTGGGTTTCCGAGGCAGTATCACTGGGGAAGTAGGAATGCCCAACCTTCCTTCCGAGGAGTAGCTGGTGGGTTTGAACCGCCAGCCTTCCGGTTAGCAGTCAAGTGCCTTAGGCACTATGCTACCAGAGCTCCTTAATGATCTGGATTTCCAAGCAGTATTGGGAAATGTAAAGCATTATTCTGAATTGGAGTACCCTTGTGGTGCAAATGCAAAAAGTGCTCAGTAACTGAAAGGGTAGAGATAGGAGCCCATTACAGGCAACTTGTAATTAATCTGATTACTTTGGGTAAGTTTGTCTAGGATCAAGACATATTTTGATTTAAAGTCAGAACAAGTAGTGAGACTTTATGGTAGGTTTCATCTTCTTACTTGGAGTCACATGTTCAAGAAGGAGGAGTCTTGCTGAGAATCCATACCTTAACAAGCAACAGGAAAACAGCAGAATTCACAGTGACCCTGCAGGGAACACGAGAGAGCTGCAGCCTGGAGAGCAAATGCTGAACCAGGATCTGATTTCTTCAGAGTGGGCTTTATGTGGGTGGAGAAGTAGAACATCAAAGAGACTCCCTGGAGCACAGTAATGTAAATCTTTAATATTTCTTGGACAATGATACCTAACTTGGGGAAGCAGTTTCTGAGAAGTAGAAGAATGAAAATGTACACTACTATGGTCTGATTCTTCTGGTTTTCGATCAGAAGTCTGAGATGAAATAGATGTTGTAAATTTGTATAGAAAAATTATCCTATTTCCCTGATGAAAGTCATTCTCTATTGTAGGAGACCATGCAGCTAAACCTTTACTTGTGATTTCTGACATTTTGCTTCAGTAGAGATAAAGGGGAAAAAAAGGTAGATTAAATTGAAAAAGAAGAATTGAAATATGCTTTATTTATGAAGACTGTGAAGCTAGGAAGGATCCAGGTATTTTGGAGTCATTTTTTAAATCTCATGATATGCATGGGAAATTATTTTCAGACTCTCAATTATCAGTACAGCTTTAAAAAAAAAAAAAAAAATCCCTTTCTGACTTATGGTATGGTGCCTAAAGCATTTGACTGCTAACCAGAAGCCTGGCTGTTCAAACCCACCAGCCACTCCTCAGAAGGAAGACTAGGCAATCTACTTCCATAGAGATACTGTCTCAGAAACCCTAAGAGGGGTGGCTATGAGTCAGGTCTGCTTTTAGAGCTTACTTTAGGTGTCAGGGATGGACTAAAGAACACTAGTCTTTTTGTGTACTTTTAAAGCTTACAAACTAATGTAGGGGATGATTTAAACGAACATTTAACTACATGGTACATGATTATAAGTTTTTGATATAATAATTTTTGTAACTAATCAATGAAACTTAACTATGTTAAAAGCACTGTTCTAATACTTTACAAATATTATTCATTTACTCTTTCTCCAAATACTATGTATTTTTATTGCCCCAGTTTTAGAGATTTCTGATCCCAGAAAGGCTAGGTAACTTTCCTTGTATCATAGCTAACTAGGCAGAGATGAGTCAGGAGCGTAAGTTCTCTGACTATGCTCTTAAGCTCCATGCTATACTGGCTATCTGTTGGAGTTCCTTAAATGTGGTATAAGGTATAAAGTAAAGAGAAATTGTGGATCCAGGGAATTTTTTAAGCAAGAAATATTTCATTGATGGCCTAAGCTTGAGTAAGAATCACCCAAAGAAGAACTCAAAGAAAGAGTTCTGAGAATTTTGATGGGAATGAGCTTGACCTGTCAAAAGCACAGAGAAGACTAATTGTGAATATGGGTACAAGGCTTTGTGAGATGACAATGAAGCTTAGGTAGGAACCAAATCATACAGGTCCATCTCAACCAACTAGAAGAATTTGAATAATTCATAAGTACAATGGAAAGTCTCTGACAACTTTGAGCATGTGGATGGTGTAATTTTATTAAATCTTGTAATCATATATAAAGACTGGATAAAAGAATAAAAGACTATAACCAGAATATAGAACAGAGATGGAAGTGTTTGGATTAGGTTAGTGGTAGTACAAATTCTACAAAGTGAGAGGATGTTAAAGTTCAAATTTACCAATGTTGGTGGAAAGTTGGGTATTGAGGATGAGGAGATGAAGGTGCCAAGGGAAAATGCTAGATGTTTTACAACACAAGCTGGAGATCAAAGATGCTATCCACCAAGATATAGAAAAGGAGGAACACTGTTCCTCATTCAGACACTAGCCAAAAGATTTTATAAGTGAATTCTCTGACCAAGTCAAATAATATCATTATTTTAACCTACTAGCTTTGGAGAGAATCATAGTGTCATCACACCGATTCCAAATTCTGAGATTTACTTGGGAGAAAATTCAGATCTTAAGTTTAAAAGTGAACTCCTGAAGATAACCTAGATAAACTTTGGAATACCTAACTTCTCATCATACAAATATCAGGCTACCTCACTGCAATATTTTCTATCCAATCACTTTTTTAAATTATGATGATAACTTCTCTCCCTTTATTTAGTATTTCATTAGAGACAGTCTGGGTTGGCATATATCTCCTTTTCTTCTCCTTCTCTTCCTCCTCCCTATCTTCCCCTCCCCCTCCCTCTTCTTCTCTTCCTCCTCCTCTCCCACTTTTATTCTTCTCATCTTCTTCATTCCTTTTCTTCTCATTTTAGGATTTAGACATTGAAGAACTATGGACCAAAGCAATTATAGTTCTCTGCATGGTTTTATTCTACTTGGCTTCTCTGATCATCCCCAATTGGAGATGATTCTGTCAGGTGTTGTCACTATCTTCTACTTGATTACATTTTTGGGCAACTCTCTTGGATTCCCATCTTCACACACCAATGTATTTTTTCCTCAGGAATTTATCTTTCCTAGATCTGTGTTTCACCACCAGCATCATACCTCAGATGCTGGTTAACTTCTGGGGACAAAATATGACCATCAGCTATGTGGGTTGTGTCATTCAGCTTTATGTCTATATGTGGTTGGGCTCCACTGAGTGCCTTCTCCTGGCTGTTATGTCCTATGGTTGTTTTACAGCTATTTGTAAACCCTTGCATTATTTGGTAATCATGAACCCACATCTGTGTCTCAAGATGATTAACATTGTCTGGGGTATTAGCTTGGCCTGTTCTCTAGTATTATGTATGCTTACCCTGAATTTGCCTAGATGTGGAAACAACATTCTGGATCATTTCTTGTGTGAGTTGCCAGCAAGATCAAGATAGCTTGTGTAGACACCACAAAGGTTGAAATGTCTGTTTTTGCTTTAGGCATTGTCATTGTCCTTACACCCCTCCTCCTTATCCTTATATCCTATGGTTACATTGCCCAAGCTCTGCTGAGAATGAAGTCAAAAGCAGGCCAAAGAAAAGCCATTAATACCTGTGGATCTCATCTCACTGTGGTGTCCATTTTCTATGGAACTGTCATCTACATGTATCTACAGCCAGGTAACAGTGCCTCCAAAGACCAGGGCAAGTTCCTCACCCTCTTTTACACCATCATCACTCCAAGTCTTAACCCCCTCATCTACACCTTGAGGAATGAGGACATGAAGGATGCACTGAAGAAGCTCATGAGAGTTGAACAAGAATCTACAAAAATGAAAAGGAACTGGAAACATAGAAAATGTTAAAATAAATAAGGCAATGGCATATGTCTTCTAATTGTCTTTAATTTTTAGTCAGACAAGCAGTCCCTAGATCATAGAGATCATAATAATTCTGTTCTGCAAAACTTTTGTGGGTGCAAGCACTATTATAGTCATTCTACTAAGCTCTTTCAAACCTTTATGTTTTGGAATATTTTCTGGCAAAATAACTAGTAAGAATTTTTATTTTGTTTGAAGTATAATACAAAGAGGAGGTAAATATGAACTTGAAGATAATGAATTTATTCTCAGGCACTATGTAAACTGTTTTGGTTACCCAGTTTTGTACTTTCACTGCTAATGTTTGGATAACATAGACCTTAATGAATGGTTTCATGCATAGAATGTTTTGTACATTAAATAACAATGTACAACTATGGATTTTCTATATGAAATGGTTTCTGAAGCCATCCAAATATTTATGTATATTTGGTGCAGGACAATAAAATCTATATAACAGTGATTGTTATAAGCACCATGTGAACCAATTTACTCTTTGTTCAGTGGTACTTGATTTAAAGATCTTTAATATTTAATAGGATTACATTTTAAACATGATACACATCTAAGAGAGAAGCACAAATTAAAGTAATTTAAAACAGACAACACAATCTTACTCATTTCTCTTTTATTTTTGGAGCATCTATTCCAGGACAGTCTGAAATTGAATGAAAAGAAGATATAACCAGTTTAGATCAGTAAGCTTTTCACACTGATCTATAGAATCATGAAATTTATGTGAACTTTAAGAAATGTGGTAATATTTGTAGGTAGTCAGCTTTCATACATTGGGTTAATCTTTTTATTTCTACTTACCATGATATAATATTTAACTTTTTATAGGAAAATGTGAAGACTTCAGTATTAAACAGATTTTTCTATGTTATCTTTCTTTGAAAGATCTCATTTTTAATCATTATAATCAAATCAGACAGATTTAAAAGGATATTTTGCTGAAATGTAAAAGTAGCATAGTATTTTCACCTCTATCACTTCATAATTCTTGAAATGGGAAAAAGAGGAGTCACTGAATAACTCACTGGGTAATTACTTATTTCCCAATTAGAATAACACAGTAATGATGCACATAAAATACATTTAATATGATTTTGGAAATTCTCAATGTCCTTATCTTTCTCATAATACCTCTTTTACAGCTGTTTTCAGAAACAGCTCACCAGCTCACCAAAGAGTCCACAGAGGCAATATAACTTCTCTGTTCCTGATGTTTATAGTCTATCCATCCCACCCAATATTTTTGAATATGGAAAGTTTGTTTTTAATCTTACTGAAATTTATAACTCACAATATTAGGAGAAGCAGTAGGTGATTTACTAACTTCAATAATCCACATACATCAAAAATATAATAGTAACAGACTCTTAGGAGACATTATATTTTATACTTAAAATTATTTGTTTTCCAGTATATGCCTAATTTATTTTCTCGTTCATATGTGGTCTGCAAATAAAACTAGTATTTCAAATACTTAATCTCTCTTCTATTTCTCTAAAATAAATGTATACACTGACACCACTGCATTAAATTACAATGAATCATATCAATACATTGGTCTTCCACAGTATAAACTGATCAATACTAGTGGGTACTATGAAGATTATCAAAAAAGTCAGCCTGACCTCACACATGTGAAAATCATGTACCTTGAAAAGGTAAGTAATCATATAACAGGAAATAACAATGAAAATTAAATATAATGTTCTCTTTAATTAGAAGTTACTTTTCTGACCTGGGTCTCATGCCCACATTCATGAGAATTTACCACAGACTCTCTAGCTCATTTAATGTAGATAATCTAGCAGCACAGAGTCGTTATTTGTGAAGGTTCATAAACTGCTTACAGGGGAAGGAAATTGTGAAACAAATGTAATACTAGATAGGACTCAAGATGGCCAGATTTTGAATCCAAAATTGACCTTAGAAAAAAAGTCATTTTATTCTAAGCCTTTGTTTTCTTACATTTAAATTGGGTAATAAAACAGAACACACTATTCATACTTGATTTGAGATTCAAAAAATATTAGCCATTTAATGAGAGTAGTATGTCAATAAAAACACCAAAGTCACAGCCATTGACTTGATTCTGACTCACAGTCACCCCCACTGGGTTTCCAAGGTTGTAAATCTTTATGGAAGTAGACTGCCTCATCTTTCTTCCACAGAGTGGCTGATGGCTTTGAACCACCAACCTTTTGATTAGCAGCCATATGCCTCAACCACTGCACCACCAGAGCTCCTTTTAGTATGTCAATAGAAAGCATATATTTATTGACTGCATGTAAGATTGTGTAATATGATCTTATGTAAGAGTAAGCAGAATAGAGTATGGAAATACCTGAAAAGATGGGTTACTGAACTCATCAGAAAAATGACACACTAATGAGCTCCCTTTTTTTCTGTCACCTCTTTCATTGATTTACTAAGTGTAGCTCCCCTGTAGTTATTTCTTCTTTATCATGGCCTAAAACTGTGGTACTCTTAGCATTCTTCTGCAACACCACAACTCAAAACCATCAACTCTTCTTCGGTCTTCCTTATTCATTGTACAGCTCACACATGCATAAGATGTGATTGAAAATAACATGGCTTGAGTTAGGCACACCTTAGTCTTCAAGGAGACGTCTTTGCTCTTCATCATTTGAAAGAGGTCTTTTGCGGCAAATTTTCCCAATGCAATATGTTGTCTGATGTCTTGGCTGCTGCTTCCACTGGTGTTGATTGTAGAACCAAGTAATATGAAATTCTTTACTGGTTACTTTATCACTGTTTTCTGGGAAATTAAAGACCTGTCATGTTTGTTCATACTTTCTCTCTGGATGAATGTGGACAGTCTTTTTAAACCTGAACAAAGAGCTCAATGTCTTTTTTTAATATCTAGAAAAGTAGTTAGAGGTTTTCAAATTATCCAATTCTTTCTAATTGTAAGGAGGACTTTTGGGATCTCATTATACAGCTGGCTTGGTAGGACTAAGGATGAAGGTGAACTCATTTTCTCCAAGTGTCTAGGGATTCTGTCAGTTGGAAGATCAGAGCTCATTAGATATATTTTATTCTTATGCTCAATGCAGCTATTTAGAAGTTGCAAATGTTCATCTTAGTTCACATAATTAAAATAAATTTGCTCAGTGATGAAAAGATATCCACATTTAAATATGTATCATGAGGAAGTCAATTTGTGATATTTTATTAAAGTAATTCCTGATTGCATGTAATTTTAATTCAAAGAAACACTTCTAACTCAATGACCATAAACCAACTCACAAATCATCAGAGTACACAAATGCTCTGTAACCTAGGGCTTAAATAGTGACATCTCAGACATCAGCAAACTGTCATAGGCACTGAAGGATTTGAATCACCAATGACTCCTGTCAAGACAAAGGCATGTCAGCATGAAATAAAAATACAAATTCCTTATAATCCTCAACTCACTGTTAGAGCTTTGGAGATTGAACATCTCTTCCACACGTAAGAAAGATCTTGGGTGTCACATCATGGTTGTCAGAGATAACTATTAGAGGCATCTTGTGTGCCTATCTGCTCAGAACCCATTTATTTCCTAATCAATCTGCATACTATGAATGGTATAATTACTTCATGGAGTCAGTTTATGTTAAAATTTTAATGTTGGAATTGAACATTATTTAAGAACCAATTTTGTTATTTGTAATACATTCACTGCCTAGAAAAAAAATTGAAAGTACATTTTCTCATCTCCTTTCTCTATGGCTTTCCTTCATATTGTATAAGTCCTATATTTATAAATTTTTGCTTGTGAAATATCAGAATATTGTCTGATTTTCCAACTATTTTACCACCATGCTTTTTCTACAGCAATTTACTCCAGTGAAGTCAATCAGATGCAGTTTTTCTTGATGTGGATTTCCATGCAACATTCAGAAATATTATTTAATTCTCATTCTCTATTAATTGGGTGGTCCAAGAGGTCAATGCACTTGGTAACCAAAAGACTGAGGTATAGTAGAGTCCACCAAGAGGAACCTTAAAAACAAACTCACTGCCATCCAGACAATTGTTGTTGTTGTTGTTGTTGTTGTTATGTGCTGTCGAGTCAGACCCGACTCATAGCGACCCCTCCTTGGGTTTCCGAGGCAGTGTCACTACGGAAGTAGATTGCCCCATCTTCCTTCCGAGGAGTGGC
>NW_006922219.1:90049-91513 GCF_000298275.1 Orycteropus afer afer | reverse complement strand
TGTGTTTTCTTTGGTCTGTCTCTCAATCCTTTGAAGATACCTAAAGATAATTCTTTTGAATTCCTTATCAGAGAGTTCCAATGCTGCTTATTCCTCCAGGATGTGTTCAGGGTCTGTATCCTGCTCCCTTGTTTCTACCACTTTGTCCTGCTTCTTCATGTGGACTGTGATGGTCTGTTTTTCCGAGGCATCGTGGCCTTGTTGTATTTAGATCTGTTAACTGTTTGTGAAGAGCAGCCAAGGGTAATTCAGGCTCTTCTTGGTGGTTTTTTATCGTTGGCCCGTTGGTGGTGGCTGTCGTTCAGTAAGTGAAGTTGCACGAGGTGTGGGTGTAGTTGTGTCTTATGGGGACTGTTGTTGTCTCCCACTCAATTAGACACAAATTACAATCGAATAACCTTCAAAAAACTTGTCAGTCTTGCAGGTCCCGAGTGTCCTTGGGGTTGCTGGAAAGCAGCACGTGTTCTTAAGCCCCAGGAATCTGCGAGAGCACTGTCTCTTTAAATATCCAAAATAGTCAAGCCTCTTTTTAAACCTACAAAATGGCAGCATCTTACAGACCAGCAAAGGTCCACAGCTCAGCCCACCATTCTCTTCACCTTCTCCATTTGTTCCGCAGCCACCATGCACAGTCCTCCATGCAGTCCCTGGCAAGCAGAGTGATTTTTAGGTTAATTCTTAAGTTCTACCACCACTCAGGAATCTCCAAGCTGTCTGTGCCATCAGGATCACTCAGGATCACTGCCAGAGCACAGTTCTGTATGTCTCCTTTTTTGGTATTTTCACACAAATTCTTCTGCTAGTTGGGGTTTAGTCCACTTCTATATCCTTCCTTTTAAGGCTCAGGGGTCCAGGATTATCTTCTGTGTCTGTGTTAATTGGTTTCCCTTTTCTTTGTTGAAGAGGGTCTGTGCAGTCTTTCTAGTCTGCCATCTTGCCAGAACTCCTCCAGAGACAGAATACTTGAACAGACCCATAACAAAAGAAGAAGTTAAACAGATTAAAAAAAAAAAAAAACTCCCCACAAGGAAAAGTCTGGTCCTAATGGCTTCATTGGAGAATTTTACCAAAAATTCATGGAAGAGTTGACACCTATATTATTCAAGATATTCCAGAACAAACACAGAAAAAAGATGGAATATTCCCCAATTCATTTTATGAAGCAAGCATAACACTAACACCAAAACCAAGGAAAGACACCACTAAAAAGGAAAACTACAGACCAATATCCCTCATGAACATAGATGCAAAAATCTACAACAAAATCTTGTTGTTATTGTTGTTATGTGCCTTCTAGTCAAACCCGACTCATAGCGACCCCTCCTTGGGTTTCTGAGGCAGTATCACTATGGAAGTAGGATTGCCTAACCTTCCTTCCGAGGAGTGGCTGGTGGGTTTGAACCACCAGCCGTCTGGTTAGCAGGCAAGTGTCTTAGCCACTATGCTACCAGAGCTCCCACAACA
>NW_006922219.1:82594-89949 GCF_000298275.1 Orycteropus afer afer | reverse complement strand
TTTGAACCGCCAGCCTTCTGGTTAGCAGTCAAGTGCCTTAGCCACTATGCTTCCAGACAATACCCACTCATAACAACACCCATTGGGTTTCTGAGGCTATAAATCTTTACAGAAGTAGGTCATCCCATCTTCCTTCTACAGAGAAGCTGGTGGGTTTGAACCGCTGACCTTCTGGTTAGCAGCCACCAGAGGAAACTTAGAATTATATAATTTTTTTCAATGTTTGTCTCAGATTTGCAAGTTGATTTAAAGTCATAACAAGTAGTGAGATTCATCCCCTTACTCGAAGTCTTGTGTTCAAAAAGGAGGAGACAAAAATCTATACAGTAAGCACATAAGGAAAATGTATAATTCACAGGCATTTCAAGGAACACATAAGAGTGCTGAAACCTGGAGAATGAATGTTGAACCAGAATCTCTTTTCTTCAGAGTGAGCTTTGCACGTTGTTGAGGTGAGAACATCAAGGGAGGTCTCTCTGCAGTACAGTAATACAAATCTTAAATATCTCATGGAAAATAGTGTGCCTGAATTGCTAAAACAATTTGTCAGAGGTAGAAGAAAGAAAGTTTAGATTGTATGGGCTGTTTCTTCTGGATTTCTGTAGGAAACTTGAGATTAAATAAATACTGTAAATCTCTGAAGAAAAGCCCTCCTTTCTGTCATATTATTAAACAAAGATGAATGCTATTTTCTGTTATAAGGAGTGGACACGAAGCTGTTTCTTCATTTTTGATTTCAGACATTTTTTTTCAGCAGAAATAAAAGAGGAAAAACTGTAGATTAAATTGAAAAAGAAGTGAAACATCATATTTTATTCATAAAGATTGTGGAGCTAGGATATACTCGAGTATTTTGGATCATTTTATAACTCTCATAATATGTATAGAAAATTATCTGACATTCTCAATGTCAGTAGGAGGCTTTTACCCCTTTCTGATTAATCTCTGGGTGCTATAATGATAATGATATAGTCAAGGAATTAACATAGTGGAATTGATTTTAATTTTAAAAGAATTACTATTTTGGCATTCATACACTCTTAGCTGAATTTAAATTTCATATACTTTAAAAATTCAATTAAAATTTAAAATTTTATAAAATTCATTAATTTTAATATAATGTTTGTGTTTTATTCAGAAGTCAGGCACAATTACACACACAAATATCTTTGTCAAAATAAATACTTATTCATCTTTCTGCTCAGACATTATAGAGGTCTAGAGTGTGTGACAACTTCTAAAATACTTCAGAAAGTTTTCTTTCTGCCCAATGTGGTCAATGGCAGAAACCAGGCTCAAATCATTACTCTTGGAGTGACAATTTTGAGGAAATCACCAAATGGCTATCTTTCTGTACTCAGTGGTGGGAAACTGCAAAGGTGGAGTCTTGATAATTATTTCAATTGTTAAAAATTCATGAGCCCTGATATGTCCATGCTTCGTTAGCTTCTCATTTGCTGATACATTAGAATAACAATGAGAACAGCTGCAAATGTCCATTAATAATCAGAACATGGAATGTAAAAAGAATGAATCTAGGAAAATTGAAAGTTGCCAAAAATGAAATGGAACCAGACAGATATCCTGGTCAATAATGAGCTGTTATGGACTGGTATTGGCCATTTTAAACCTGACAAACATATGAGCAACTTCACAAGGAATGACAAATTGAAGAGGAATGCCATTGCAGTCATCATCAAAAAGAATATTTCAAGATCTATCCTGAAGTATAATCCTGTATTGATATGATAATGTTCATATGCCCACAAGAAAGACAAATTAATCCTATTATTCAAATTTACTCATCAATACTAAAGCCAAAGATGAAGAAATTGAAGATTTTTGCCAACTTCTGCAGTCTCAAATTAACCAAATATGCAACCAACATGTATTGATAATTAGTCGTGATCGGAGTGCAAAAGTTGGAAACGAAGAATCATAGGTAGTTGACAGATTGTTCATTGAGATATTTCAAAATATGGAGACACTCATTCATTTATGCCTTATCCAGTTAAACTACCATAAATAACTAAGGAAATATTTTCTCTGCAGTCAACCAAATGTGGAAGGAATATAACCCAAGGAAAGGAGTTTTGATACAGATGAATTAGTGTGAAATGGTCTAAAGAAATAATTCTTTCATGATAAGGATATAGAAACAATAACTCAAGAAGAAATCTTGAGTAGTCAACTCATCCTCATCTAAGTTTCTCGGGTAATCAAGAAGGTTTCCCTTGAACAAGCAGTTTCTAAAGACAGAGTCACAGTGATAATTTTTATTACCAGCTCCAGACCCAAGCAATGTTTCACATCAACTCAGATATTTTTATAAACTGTTCTGAAGAGTATACATTGTAAATGTCCTATGACTATGATAATAAATCTTTGTAGCCCACCTAAGCATATTTCAGATTTTGTGTCCTGTGGGAGTTAAGTTTGTGTGTCAACTTGGCTGGGCCTGGTTGAGTGGTGGGGCAGCTGGATGTAGTATTAGTACTACCCATGATGAGACTGGTAATCAACTCCATGGTGGAATCTACTGTGAGCAGGTGAGCAGCTGCCTTAGGGATGTGGGCTGCTTCCTGTATATAAGGAGAAGCATTGGGGAATGGTCTCTTGCTTGTGGCATGCTTGAACCATGAATGTAGCCATGTGGTTGTTCAGCAGCCTGCCACACTCTGCCAACCTTGGGACTTTCAATGGATTTGAATTAATAGCCTGCCACGTGGTCTGTTAACATTGAGACTGTGCCTTTTTACTTGTCATCCTTGGCTTGTCAGCCTCAGCAGCCAGCAGCTGAGTGAAAAGAAGCCTCCAGCTTCAGTGGGCCTAGATCAGGAGGCAGAGCTGAAACACAAGGTTGAGGGGCTTTCAACCAGCCCCTAGAGCCTGGCACTTTGAATTCAGACTTAAAGCCTCCAAACTGTAAGAGAATGAACTCCTGTTTCTTCAAGCCATACCATTTGTGGTATATTCTTGTCAGAGCATTACTAGGTAACCAAAAGATGTTCATTGGAACCCTTTCCTCATTTCTTTAACCCTCCCTTTTTTGAGCTCAATCAAAACCAATCAATGATTTTATTGTAATCTCTTTGTTTCTTTTCCTTTATTTGTTCCTCGAAGGGATCCACATCTGAAATCACCATGTTTTCACTCATACGTGCTTGTAATTTCCCATTTTGATGCCTCTATAATGCGGAATAAATCCTCTGAATCTTCATTTAAGTCTCAGTGGGTTGTTTTTCCCCCTATGACACTTGCCAAGGAACACACAGCTAAATAACTGGCAGGGATGAGACATGAACATGAGCTCTCTGACTATGCTCTTGAGTTCCTTACTCTACTGGACATTTGTAGGAGTTCCCTACATATAATATACATATAAAGCAAAAAGAGACCATGTGCTCAGAAGAGTCCTCATTAAGCAAGAAATATTTAAGTGCTGGCCTAAACAAGGGAGCTCTGGTGGCATGGTTCCTAAGGCATTTGACTGCTAACCAGAAGGCTGGCAGTTCAAACCAACCAGCTGCTCCTTGGAAGGAAGATTGAGCAATCTACTTCCATACTGATACCTCCTAGGAAACCCAAGAAGGGGCCACTATGAGCAGAGAGGAGAATAATGCCACAAGTGGGTGGGCCCTGGGACGAACTCCCATCATGGATCAGGGCAGTTATCTTAGGTCAGCTTTTTGGCATGGAGGTGCCTGTGGCCATCTTAACCCGGTGGAAAGTGGCAGCCCCCTAACAATTGGAATCTTTGTTGAACTTCTGAACTTGAGCTATGGGCCTGTGAGTAACAGTATAATGTCATCATTAGCGGCACCTCCCAAAGCCCTAGAAATGGCTCCTGTCACCTTGGAGCTTTTTTTTTTTTTTTTTTTTTCTCTCTCTCTCTCTTTCTTCCTCCTTTCCCTGCCTCTCCCCTGCTTGATCCAATAGAAAAACCACATTAAGCCACCATAACACATGCTGGCTCAAATCCTAAATACCCTCTATGACAAACAGAGACCTGCATCCACATTCCACACAATGATTCCATTATCACAAAGAAAAATATAGAGCAACCAAACCAAAACACCAAATGCACTGCCATCAAGTTAGATCTGACACATACCCCTCCTTGGGTTTCTGAGGCAGTAATCACTATGGAAGTAGATTGTCCAAACTTCATTCTGAGTAGTGGCTCATGGGTTTGAACCACCAGCTTTCTGGTCAGCAGTCAAATGCCTTAGGTACCATGCCACTAGAGCAACTCAAAAAACAAAAAAATAAAATAAAATACACCAGCTCTACTTTTTCAAAATACTAAATCATAAAACCAAGACAAAATAAATAAATAAATAACAGTTAAAGTCAACTTCAAAATGTCTAGGAAAAAACAGGAAACCTCAAACTCAAAATAAAATTAAAAAAAAAAAAAAAAAACAGGGTAAAACAATAGAAGTAAAATCCCAAAGAAAAGTCTCATTAAACATGGATGAAGAGGAAGCAATAGAATTATCTGAGAAGGAATTTAGAAGGTATGGTTATACAACTCTACAAGAGCTTAAGGAAACCATAAACAGAAGCAAGGAGAACACAGACAATACTCTGGAAGAACTTAGGAAAACCATTTAAGAACAAAACAACAAAATTAATACACAATCAGATCTCAGACAAAAACAGCAGTTAGAAAGCCAGAAGATGAATACTAAAATTACAGAATTGCACAACACAGTGGAAGCACAAAATAGGCTAGAACTGGCTAGAGAATTATTTCCCAACTAGAAGACAAATCCCTGGAACCAGCCTGTATGAAGAAAAATCAGACAAAAATTTATGAGAAATGAAGAGAACCTAAGAGTTATATGGGATGACATGAAAAGAAACAACATACACCTCACTGGAATTCCAGAACAAGAAGAGGCAAAAAAAAAAAAAAAAAAACTGAGAAAATTGTGGAAGACCTACTAACATCCCCCATATCATGAAGGAAGAAAAGGTATTTTTCCAAGAAGCTCAAAGAACTCTATATAGGATAGAACCCAAGAGGAAAACACCGAGGCATATCATAATCAAACTCTCCAAAACCAAAGACAAAGAAAGAATTTTGTGAGCTGCCCAGTACAAAAGAAATAGTACTTCTAATAATCAAATAGTTAGGCTG
The DNA here is from genome assembly GCF_000298275.1 of Orycteropus afer afer. Taxonomy (NCBI): domain Eukaryota; kingdom Metazoa; phylum Chordata; class Mammalia; order Tubulidentata; family Orycteropodidae; genus Orycteropus; species Orycteropus afer. The sequence goes on along the minus strand of NW_006922219.1, from coordinate 84,803 downwards.
AGCTCTTATGACTCAGCAGAAACCATGCAGGCAAGAAGGCAATGGGATGGCATATATAAGACACTGAAGGAAAAGAACTTCCAGCCAAGAATCTTATATCCAGCCAAATTGTGCATCAAATATGAGGGCAAAATCAAGACATTCTCAGACAAACAGAAATTAAGGGATTTTGTGAAAACCAGGCCAACCCTATTAGAAATGCTTAAGGAAGTCCATCCAAGAGAGAACCCACAACAGAGAACAACAAAATCAGGACACATGACATCAACACTAAAACCAAATCAGAAATAGACACTCAAATAAGACCATAAAACATTGTGCACTAAAAGTCAAGGAAGCCAATCTGCATACAACAACAGCAACTAACCAAATAGAGGGGGGAAAAATTCTAGGTACAAACTGCCAAGTGAAGAGGAGAACAGGACAATGTCCTCATAGAACAGACTGTTCTAAAAATATAAAGACAAGAATTCACTCCAAGGTAACCACAGAGAAAAATAATAATCCCCCAAAGCAAATCCAGAAGGAAGGAAAACATATGGGTTTAGTAAGCACAAAACCAACAATAAAGAAAAGAGAGGAAACACTTGACAACAAAACGAACTCAGCACAGAAAATTATATGGACCATGGAAACTCCAACAGCATGACAAAAAATAAAATAAAATAAAATGACAGCAATCAATTCACACCTATAACTAATTAAACTCAATGTGAATGGCTAAATGCACCAATAAAGAGTAAGAGAGTAGCAGACTGGTTAAGAAAAGAAGGCCCTATGCTGCCTACAAGAGACCCATCTTAGACACAAAGACAAAAACAAATTAAAAGTTAAGGGGTGGGAAAAAATATACCAAGCCAATGGTAACCAAAAAAGAGCAGGAGTGGCAATATTAATTTCTGACAAAATGGACTTTAAGGTGAAAAACGACATAACAGACAAAGAAGGACACTATATGTTGTTGAAAGGGTCAATTGACCAAAAAGACACTACAATACAAAAAAAACAGTGCTCCAAAATACATGAAGCAAATATTAATTGAATTAAAAAGGACAATAGACAACACTTCAATAGTAGTAGAAGACATTAACACACCACTTGCAAGGAGGGACAGATCAACTAGAACAAAAACTCAACAGAAGATACAGAAGAACTCAACAACACAATGAACCAACTCAACCTCATAGACATATACAGAGCACTCCACCCATCAAATGCACAATTCGCATTCTTCTCCAGAGCACATGGATCCTTCTCCAAAATAGATCATATGTTTGGACATAAAACAAACCTCAATAAATTCAAAAACATTGAAATACTACAAAGCATCTCCTAGGACCAAAATGCTATAAAGTTAGAAATTAATAATATGTAGATCAAGGAAAAAAGGTCAAATATAGAAGTTGAACAATACACTGTTCAAAAACTACTGGGTAATAGAAGAAATAAAAAGTGAAATTTAAAAAAATTCCTAGAAACAAAAACATCATACCAAAACCTATGGGACACACCGAAAGCAGTACTCAGAGGTCAGTTTATAGCAAAAAAAAAATGCATCCATCAAAAAAGAGGAAAGAAACAAAATCAACATTCTAACTCAACAACACCAATAATTAGAAAAAGAACAACAAAAGAATCCTACAATATCTAAAAGTAAGGAAATAATAAAGATGAGAGCAGAAATAAATGAAACAGAAAACAAAAAACAATAGAAAAAATCAACAAAACAAAAGCTGAATCTTCAAATAGATTAACAAAATTGACAAATCTAACAAAAGAAAAGAAAGAGAAGATGCAAATTATAAGAATAGTAAATGAAAAGGGTGTCATCACAACAGAACCAACCAAAATAAAAGAAGACACTGACAGAATATTATGAAAAACTGTCCTCCAACAGATTTGAGAATCTAGACGAGATGGACAAGTTTCTAGAATCACAAGACCTACCTAAACTATGCCACTGAGAGACAGAATACTTTTTATTTATTTATTTATTTATTATTGTGATTTGGGTGAAGATTTAAGAGCAAATTCACTTTCTATACAGCAGTTTACATTTACTTTGTCTCATGACATTGACCACAGTTTACCCCAATGCAACAGCTCCCCTCCCACTTCCTCCCCATAGTTACCTCTTCCCAGTGTCCATCCCTTCATGCACTCCTGCCCCCTGAGCTGTCTCCCTGTGCATAAGCAGCCCTTCTTTCTC
>NW_006922219.1:56075-78392 GCF_000298275.1 Orycteropus afer afer | reverse complement strand
TCAACTGCTGTATAAAAGACCTCAATGTTTCCACTTGTGCCCTGAAAGAAAGCTTCATTTTTTGTAGTAACAGAGCTGATATTGCCAAAAACCAAACCCAGAGTCTTATCATAACAGTGGCTGAATTATAACACCAATTGACAGCTAAGAAACTTTATCTATATTTGCCTTTTCTTGTCTTTTTATATAAATGAGGTAATACAATATTTTGTGATTGATTTATTTCACTCAACATTATGTCTTTAAGCTCCATCCATATTGTAGTATATATAAAGATTTCATTTCTCCTACTGGCTGAGTAGTATTCCATCGTATGTATGTACCATATATCAAATTTGTTTACCCATTCATCCATTAACAGGCGTTTAGGATGTTTCCACCTTTTGTTTATTGTGAATAGTGCTGCAATGAACATTGTAGTCCAAGTATCTGTTTGTAGCTCTGGTTTCAAATCTTTTGGGAGTGTACCTAGCAGTGGAATTGCTGAGCTATATGATTGTTCTATTTGTAGTTTTATGAGGAATTGCCACACTATTTTCCACAAAAGTTATACTATTTTACGTTCCGACCAGTAACTGGGAAGTGTTTCAATTTCCCCACATCCTCACCAACATTTATTAACATAAAAAGAGTGTGGTGTCAGAGGTCCTCTAATTTCACAAGGGAGAAGGAGAATTACCACCAAGATCAGTCCAAAGATGATCCCTATGAAGTTAGACAACCTCCACTCTCCAACTTTTTACCAATTCTCACACCAACCATCTCTCCCACAGCACTTTATACTTCTCTGATGGGCTGTATAATTCACTGCAATGGCACACAGAACTCACAGATCATACACATGATTATGGAGTTTATCAGAGAAAAAACAGGAACAACTCAGGATACAGTTCTTCAATCAGGACAGTTTCTTCATTGACTGTGCCCTTAGGCTGGCCTCTGCCACCAGGCCCTGCTCAGGCCTGGTCTCTTCCTCTTGACCCTCATGGCCCTCACTCTCAACCTTGACCCCCTGTGCCTAGCCTGTATACTGATAAGGGAAGTGTGAAAAAGATGTTCAGATCTGCTCCACCAGAAAGCCTCCTGTCCAAAGGTGTTAAGATCTCTCATGCTTCCTGGACTGGGAAACCCATTGTAGCCTCTTCATTCCATGGGCCAGGAAGTCCATTGCACCATCGCACAGCAGTCTCCTGTTTCTTGCCGTCTTGTGCCACTGCTGACCACAGTGTTACAGTTCTTCCTGTCTCCTGGGTCTAGGAGATTCTCAACATAGGGACCCCAGGTCCAAAGGTTGTGTTTCACTCCTCATTCTTCTTCTGATAGTAATGAGGTACCCCTGAACTTTTGGCATGTCCTCCCTGTAAGCCTAATGGGATAACAAAACTGACCAATCTCCAACAAGGGTTCCATGCACCATACTACCACCACTGTAAGCATTCCATTCACTTTATTTGCATTAGCAGACTATCTAATCTATTTGGTGAGTCACAAGCACCTTATTTGCATAGTCCCACCCAATCATTTTATGGGAGTTACAACACCATGGTTAGAAGGGCCATAAGATGGCAATTCACTACAATGCAATTGACCACAGATGTGTAGGTTTATTTCTGGACTCTCAACTTCATTTCTTTTTAAGAGCAAATAATACTCCATTTCATGGATATAGCACATCTCATTCATTCACCTGTTGATGGATATCTGGGTTGTTTCCACATTTTGGCTATTATTAATGCTGCTGTGAACATTCATATAGAAATGTTTGCATAGATATATGTTTTTATTTTTCTTGAATATTGTAAAGTTAACTTTATTAAAAGAATTTGACCTTTGTCTTTGGTCCCTGAGAGATAACCTCTAAAACTTTGGAATTTTTCTAGTGATTGAAATATATTTGATTAGGTCTCTAGATCACACCTGAGGATTTATGCTAATGAGATATCTTCTGGGTTGGGTCTTCCCAGACCAGAAAGACCCATCATATGACATCAGTATGACTTCAGGGTAGGGAGGCATGATTCAGTCATCATGTTTATGCAATGAGATCCAATAAAGGCTCTAGACACAGAAGCTCCAGGCACTTCCTAGTTGGTAGAAGACATCAATGTATATGGGAGGGTAGGACATTCCTTTTTGGGACACAGAATATCTGTGTTGGGAACCCTCCAGAACTCACTTTATGAGTCTTCTCTTTTGTATCCTTTTTGCTATAAGACTGAAATCATAAGTATAGTGTTTTCTGTGAGTTCTGTGAGTGGTTCTAGTGAATTATCAAATACAAGGGAGTGTGGAAGGCAGCAAATCAGAAGAGAGGAAGCCCTAGGAAACTCCACACTAAAGGCTGGCATCAGAAATCTTGGGCAAATTTGGCAGGCTGGAAGATAGCATCCTTTGTGAGCTCAGACCTAGCTCTGGTAGTTAGGGTCTGCGGTGCAGTAATCTACATAGTGTGGCTTTTCTAGCCATAAGTCTTTGCAAATTTCATGGTGGAATTTGCTGTCAGCAACTGAGTAGCTCCTGATTGCTATAGTTATCCCCCTGGGGTATTTCTGTTGAGAGTGGCAGGAAGCAATCTTCTGGGAAGTTTCCTCTTTCTCAGTTGTATGGAATTCTGATGTTTGGATTGGTTAGTGGTCACTCTGCCAGACTCAAAAGGAGCCCTTCTAGAGACAGAAGAAGTCTTTCTGACTGCTGGCTGAGAAAGACATCCTGCTGAGAGAAACATGATCCTGAGAGACAGGAGAGAGACATGCTGCTGAGAGAGAGATGCAAGAGACATGCACTGCTGAGAGTCTGTCAGCTGAGAGACAGTAGTCTGAGAGAGACCGAGTGCATTTCTGACCCTGAGTTGTAACCTGTTTCTTCCTTAACAAATCCCATAATCTGTGAGTTCTGTGTGGCCACTGCAGCAAGTTATTGAACCCAGCAGAGAGGTGGTGGGTGCTGTAGGAGGAACGGTTGGTGTCAGGGTGGGTGAAAGGGCTGGAGGGAGGTAGCATGTCTGGCCTTGCAGGGATAGGCCTTGGACTACTGATGGTGAATCTTTCTTCCTCTTGTGGGGTTAGAGGAGGACAGAAGGTGCGGCCTCCCTTTCCCTTTGGCAGGATCAGAGGAAGTACTGCATGGGCAGTTTGTTTCAGAAGTAGAATAGATTTGAGTTGGGATTCAATTTCTTCATTCAGTTAGTGTGAAAAATAAACTAGATCACAATAATCATTACAGGTATTATTCTGGTTACCAAGTGCCACTCTGACAAGCATATACCACAAATGGGATGGCCTTAACAAATAGGAGTTCATTATCTTAAAGTTTAGAGGCTTTAAGTCCAAGTTCAAGGTGCCAGGTTCTAGGGCCTGGGTTGAAAGCCATTCAACCTTGGGCTTCAGCTCTGTCTCTTGCTTCTGGCCCACAGAAGCTAGAGGCATCTCTTCACTCAGGAAGCTACTGGCTGCTGACGCTAACAAGCCCAAAATAAAATGGCACAGTCCCAATGTTACCAAACCACTAGGCAGGCCATTCACTCAAGTCCATTGAAAGTGTGAAGGTCAGCAGAGCATGGCAGGCTGCTGGACAGTAACACGGCTACATGCAGGGCTCAAGCATGCCATAAGCTAGAGACCATTCCCCAAGGCTTCTCCTTATATATAGGAAGCAGATCACATCCCTAAGGCAGCTACTCAGCTGCTCCCAGTAGATTCCACCGTTGAGTTGATTACCAGTCTCGTCATGGGGAATACTACATACAGCTGCCCAGCCCCTCAACCAGGTCCTGCCAAGTTGACACACAAACAAACCTACCACAGGTATATACCCAGGAGTGAAATTGCTGAGTCAAAGGGTGATTTATGCTACACTTTTTGAGAAACTGCCAGATTCTTTTCCAAAGTGGCTGCATCCTTTTCATTCCCACCAATAGTGTATAAGGGTTCCAATTTTTCCACATTCTTGCCAATACTTAATATTATGTCTTTTTCATCAATCCTAAAAAAATGCATACCTCATTGTGGTTTTGAGTTGCACCTCCCTGATGATTAGTGACGCTAAGCATCTTTTCATATACTTAATGTTTGTTTGTATCTCTTCTTCGGAGAAACGTCTATTCCTATCCTTTGCCCATTTTTTACTTGATTTATCTATTTTTCAAAATACTGAGTCATAAGACTTCTTTATATGTTTTAGATACACATTTAATCAAATACATGACTTGAATGAATTTTCTCTTATTCTGTGTGTTGCCTATTCTTGATGGTGTCTTTTGAAGCAAAAAAACACTTTTAATTTTGATAAAGTTCAGTTTATTCTTTCTTTTGTAGTTGGTGTCTGTGGTGTCATATTTTAGACAAATTATCATCTCTTTAATTTTTAAATATCCTCTCTTTCTTTTGTAAACCAACTAGGTTATTTTCAGTTTCCTGTTTTCTGCAGGTGTTTTCAAATTTGTCATATTTGTGATGCATACTTTGGGTAGCACATCATTTAAACTCGATGGTTTTCTTCAGTCCTTTGCCAGGGTCACAGGGAAATTGAAGTTGTGGATCCTTTAATCAGAAATATGGGCAAGTACAAGAAAATATAAAAATTAATATACAATGTTAGTGCACACATACATCTTCTGCAGTCTTATAGAACTGGGTGTTTAATCCTACTTAGAAACAAAGACAGGAAAATGTTTTGAGTAATCATTTCATCATCCCATAATACCACTGCACTTGAGAGTATAAACTGATATAAACAAAAACTATACACCATAACAGAATATCAAGGGAAGAAGTGGAAAGATACCATTTCTGAGTCACTCACTCACCCAACTATTATTGAGTGCCTACGACATACCAAATAAAGTTCTAAGTTCAGACCACTGTTCCAGGAGTTGGCATTTATCATTCTTTTTCCATGCCCTATTGCCTTCCCCGAGACCCTGAGCTTTAGGGGAATTTGACACTTAAAGAGTCCAGGTAGGAGACAGAGATCACCTCCCTCCATAAAAGAGGGAAACTCTTTTTAGGCTCCACCAGTCAGATGCCCACATATCAGACTCTGATCCAGGACATAGTGACACAGAGAAGTTGGAACAGTGCCGAACGCATTTTGGCAACAGTGGTTTGGACAGCAATAGTGACATCCAGTTGCTAGGAGCAACAGTAAGCTTTATTGATAGCCTTACCAGCTGAAAGCAAACTGCTTCTGGTGGTCTTCAGCACCAGGAATTGAAAACAATCATATGCCACATCAATAGCTGCCTACCAGTTGCCAAGAGATGTATAAATTTTCTCAAGCAATGAAACCACATCTGAAATAGCAGCTGTAACTGAAGTCAACATCTGATTAAGTTTAAGATAATTCATTATCATTCTCTAAGATCCAGCTATTTTCTGCACAAGCCAAATAAGTGAATCAAATGAGGATGTGATGAGAATCGCCTCACCTCCTTCAAGTCCTTAATGGTGGCGTTCATCTCTAGGAAAGCAGTATTACTTTTAATTTCCTATTTTCCTATGTAGAGGCAGTTCCAGGAAAGACTTCCACATGACCTTTCCTACCACAGTAGCTTTCACTTCCACATACGTGAAGTGAGAAATTGCAGTTCAAAGCAACACAAAGTTAGAACAGAGATGAAGATGCTGCATCAGGAATGTCAATTCAAGGGAAAGAACACAGGTCAGTGTGAGCAGGAGGTCTTGTGGACAGGAAGTGAGCTAGTCTTCGTACTTCCTCATATTATGCTAATAAAAACACAGGTGCATACAGACACCAGTTATAGAAAGAAACATCAGCAGTTCTTGAAGTCACAAAGCGGGGTGTAAACAAATCTTGTATCACTCACTCCCACACAAGGCAGCTGTCTCATGCCATGTCATTGCTGTTATGTGCCATTCTGGTTGGTTCTGATTCAGCAAACTTATGTGCAATAGAAAGAAACACAACCCAGACCTGTGCCAATCTCACAATCTTTGCTTTGTTTGAAAGACAGATTTGTTTGTTCTTTTGGCAGTCCATGGTATATTCAATATTCTTTCTTGACTGCTACTTCCATGGGCATTGATTGCAGACCCAAGAAAAATGAAAATCCCTAACAACTTCAATCTTTTCTCTATTGACCATAATGTTGCTTATTGGTCCAGTTGTAAGGATTTTTTTTTTTTCTTTATATTGAGGCATAATTCATACTGAAGGCTGTGGTCTTTGATCTTCATCAGTAAGTGTTTAAAGTAATCTTCACTTTCAGCAAGCAAGGTTGTGTCATCTGCATATCACACGCAGGTTGTTAAAGTCTCCCTCCAATCCCAATGCTGCATTCTTCATTTGTACAGCTTCTCAGGTTATTTGCTCAGCATACAGACTGAATAAGTATGGTGAAAAGCCAATCCTGATGCACACATTCCCTGATTTTGAACCATGTAGTATCCTCATGTTCTATTCAAACAACTGCCTCTTGGTCTACATACAGGTTCTGGAATTCCCATTTTTCCTAAGTTTTCCATAATTTGTTATGATCTTCACAGTCAAATGTCTTTGCATAGTCAGTAAAACACAGGTAAACATCTGTGTGATATTCTCTACTCTCAGACAAGATCCATCTGACATCTGATATCCAACGTTCCACAACTTCTTCTGAATCCAGCTCAAATTTCTAGCAGTTCTCTGTCTATATACTTCTGTCATCATTTTTGAGTTATTTGAATTATTGTTATACTGCTATTCAAAATGTTTTCAGTGGCCAATATTTTCAGAAGTAGACCACCACATCCTCCTTCCTAGTCATAGTCTAGAAGCTCTGCTCAAACCTGTCCACCTGAGGTGACCCTGCTTGAAATACCAGTAACATGGCTTCCATCTCACAGCAACACACAAGTCACGATGATACAACAAACTGACAGACAAGTGGTGGAGTTAATGAATTAAGTTTTGTTAAATGTATTTTTGAAAGGCATATTTACAGTCTTTTAATGTGTTTTCTAGTTAGACTTACTTGTAGGCTGATTTCTGCCTAATTAATCAAGGAGAGCACTAGGTTGGCTGATGTGTACTCCAAGAAACACTAACATTTAGCAGGGATATATTTATGTACAACTCTAAAGGTTAACTACTGTGATGTGGTTTAGACCTTGAGGACTGGTGCTCCACAGAGATGATCAAGTATATCTATGACTATGAGCCAAAGCAATCCAAATAACAATTTTATGAAAAGTTCCTTTAAGACATTTAATTTCATCTTTTTTTTTCCTTTTCTTTGATGGAAATTAATTCCAGAGATGAGTTTAATCATTTATGTGTTGTATTAAACTTGTTAGATACCATCAGGTTGGCTATGACTCATAGCAACCCTATGTATAACAGAATGTAACACTGTTTGGTCATACACCATGCTCACAATCATTGACATGCTTTAGCATGTCACTCATTGCAGCCACTGTATCAACCAATTTCATTGAGGGCCTTCATTTTTTCACTGACCCTCTTCTTTAGTAAGCTTGATATCCTTCTCCAGGTGCTGGGCCATTCTGACAACATTACCAAAGTACATGAGATTAATTCTGGTCATTCTCACCTCTAAGGAGCATTAAACTTAGTATTGAAAATCACAGCTATAAAACTGAAAACCAAACTCACTGCCATTGAGTCAATTCTAACTCAGCAACCCCCATTGGGTTTCCAAGGTTTCTTTGTGGAAGCAGAATGCTTTATATTTCTTCCACAGAGCAGCTGATGGCTTTCAACTGCTGACCTCCTGGGTAACAATCAAATGCCTTAACCACTGTACCATCAGAGCTCCTAAAACTATAAAGTCGATCATACTTATTAAAATTTAACACACTTAATTGAAATTTGGCTTCTTCAACAGCTAAGATAGCAATGAAATTGGAGAAATACATGCAATTATCATCAGGAGAGAAAATATTTGATTTTTCAAAAAATGTTTGCATCTTCTTGTTGTTGTTATGTGCTGTCGAGTCAGACACAACTCATAGCGACCTCTCCTTGGGTTTCTGAGACAGTATCACTGTGGAAGTAGATTGCCCAACCTTCCTCCCAAGGAGTGGCTGGTGGGTTTGAACCACCAGCCTTCTGGTTAGCAGTCAAGTGCCTTAGGCACTGTGCTACCAGAGCTCCTATATGCATCTTAGGGGTAGGCAAAAAGTAAAATAATCATAAATTTATGTTTGTGAACCATATCATCATTATTCCATTTTTAATTAATTAAAAATAATGCTGTGGACACCCTCAAGCCAACCAGAGCTCCTAATTCCAGCATAAGTTATTGAAATATTTTTTTTCTTTCCCTAGTGATGTCATGATATCAAAGTTCTCTGTATGTGTGCATGTGTGTGTATGCCAGCGTATTTCTGGGTCCTGAATTTTGCTGAAATGTTCAATTTGTATTTTTCTGCATCAACACCATTCTGTCAATTATTATACAAGTATTATATACCTAGATGCTCTGGTGGCATAGTATCAAAGGCACTTGACTGCTAATCAGAAGGCTGGTGGTTCAAACCCACCAGCCACTCCTTGGAAGGAAAACTGGGCAATCTACTTCCATAGAGATACTGCCTCGGAAACCCATGGAGTGGTGTCTGTGAGTTTAATCGACTGTACAGCAGTGAGTTTGGTTTGGGGTTTATTATGTATCTGGGCAGAAGATGCCTCCTTAATATTTTTCTTCAGAAGTGTCTTGGCCATGATTAACCTTCTGCTATTCCATGTATAGAAACTCTGGTAGCTTAATGCCTAAGGCACTTGACTGCTAACCAAAAGGCTGGTGGTTCAAGCCCACCAGCCACTCCTCGGAAGGAAGATGGGACAATCTACTTCTGTAGTGATACTGCCTTGGAAACTCAAGGAGGGGTCTCTATGAGTCAGGTCCGACTCGACAGCACATAACAACAACAATATTCCATGTATATTTTAGAAGCACCTTCTTGCATTCTATGACAGAAGTGTTAATGATTTGATTGAATTTAGGAAGAACTGATATTTTTATCATATTAAATTTTCATACCCTTAGATATGAGTTATAGCTTCATGTATTGATATTTGCTGAATTCCTTTTATTCAAATTTTATACACAAGTCTTGCATACATTTTGTAAGATTTCTTTCTAGGTTAAATTTTTTGTTGCTGTTATCTCTTCTTAAAATAATCGTTTTTTCTAATTATAGCTGATATACAGAAAAGCAAATCCTTTTAACCATCTTGCTAAACTTTTTCATCATTTCTAATAGCATTTCTATCGATCTTTTAGGTTTTTGTGTAGACAGTTATATAAATTCAAATAATCATGTTTTCATTTTATCTTTTCCAGTTTCTATGGCTTCAACTTTATTTTCTTGTTAATTGCACTTAAGTAGGAAATCTAGCATACTGTTGAATGCAAGTGGTCATGTTGGACATCTGCTTCTATTATTTTCCAATGTTATGAAAATGAGTATAGTAGATATTTTAAACATACATCCCCTAATGGGTTAAGGATATTCCCTTCTATTTCTAGTTTGTTAAGAGATTTTTTAAAATCATCTTAGCATTACTAAATTCAATCCAACTTAGTCATAGTGTATTATCATTTTTAGGAATTATTTAATTTAGTTTCCTAATATTTTGTTTAAGAATCTATGTATCCATCTATCCATCATTCATCCATCCATTCATCTATCCATCTATCTAATTTTTATCTATTTTCATCTCATCATAATCCATCTATTAAGAAAAATGTCTCCAATATTCCTTTTTCATACAGTTCTGATTAGGTTTCAGTATCAATATTTTATTGGTTTCAATTAAGGTTGATTTTCTCTTTTCTAATCATTGGAAGGTTTATTGTAGAATTACTTATAAAAACTGTCTGGGCTTGTTCGATGTTACCACAGATTTGATTAGGTCTATATAGTTCATTACAAATTATGTTTGTGTAAGGAATGAGGTAGAAGCTGAGCTTCATTTTCACCCATATAGCTATCCACCTCTTCCAGCACCCTTTTTCAAAAATATTCTCTTTCCCTTATTAAGTAACGTTGGAATCTTTGTCAAAAATCAACTGACTTTGACTCTATATATGTGGGTCTCTTCTGGACTCCACATTTTTTTCTTGTTACCTATTTCTCTGCACTTAGACCAATACTGCACTGTATTGATTACTGTAGTATTATAGCAAATCTAGGAATCAAGTAATGTAATGTCTTCAACCACCAAGTGTCTGTCAATTTCTCATACTGTGGTGGCTTGCCTGTTGCTATGGGGCTGGAGATTACATCACTTGTATTTCAAACACCTGCAGGGTCACCCATCAAAAGAAAATAGAAAGAATACACAGGGTCACTGAAAAAAGAATTGGTGGGTGATCAATTATCTCAGGAAGTGGAATATGATCAAGAACCAATGGTATTCAAAGAAGAAGTTGAAGCTGCACTGAAGGAATTGGCAAAAAAACAAGGCTCCAGGAATGGACGGAATACCTTTGAGATGTTTCAAAAAACAGATGCAGCCCTGGATGCACGTACTCATCTATGCTAAGTAATTTGGAAGACAACTACCTGGCCAACTGACTGGAAGAGAGTCATATTTGTGACCATTGTAAAGAAAGGTAATTCAGCAGAATGTAGAAATTACTGAATAATGTCACACCCAAGTAGAGCTTTGCTGAAGATAGCTCAAAAACGGTTGCAGGAGTATATTGACAGGGAACTTCCAGAAGTGCAAGCTGGATTCAGGAGAGGATATGAAATGAGGGATATCATTGCTGATGTCAGGTGGATCTTGGCTGAAAGCGAAGAATACCAGAAAGATGTTTACTTGTGTTCTATTGACTATGCAAAGGCACCTGATAGTGTGGACCATAACAAATTATGGATAACATTATGAAGAATGGGAATTCCAGAACACTTAATGGTGCTCATAAGAATCTGTACATAGACCAAGAGGCAGTCATTCAAACAGAAAAAGGGGTTGCTGCATAGTTTAAAATCTGGAAGGGAGTGTATCAGAGTTGTATCCTTTTGCCATACTTGTTCAATCTCTATGCTGAGCAAATAATCCAAGAAGCTGGACTACATGAAGAAGAGCATGGCATCAGGATTGGAGGAAGACTCATTAACACCCTGAGATATGCAGATGGCAGAACTTTGCTTGCTGAAGGTGAAGAAGACTTGAATCACTTACTGATGAAGATCAAAGACTGCAGTCTTCAGTATGGATGACATCTCAACATAAAGAAAATGAAAATCCTCACAACTGGACCAATAAGCAGCACCAAAATAAATGGGGAAGATTGAAGTTGTCAAATACTTCATTTTACATGGATCCATGATCAACATCCATAGAAGCAGCCAGCAAGAAATCAGACTATGTATTGCACTGGGCAAATCTGCTGCCAAAGATCTCTTTAAAGTGTTGAAGAGCAAAGATGTCACTTTGAAGACTAAGGTGTGCCTAACCCAAATCATGGTATTTTCAATCACCTCATGTGTATGTGAAAGCTGGACAATGAACAAGGAAGACCAAAGGAGAGTTGATGTCTTTGAATTACAGTGTTGGTGAAGAATACTGAAAATGCCACAGAGTGCCAGAAGAATGAACAAATCTGTCCTGGAAGAAGTGCAGCCAAAATGCTCCTTGGAAGCAAGAATGGCCAGACTTTGTCTCAACTACTTTGGTCATGTTGTCAGAAGGCACCATCCTCTGGAGAAATATATAATGCTCAGTAAAATGGAGGGTCAGCCAAAAAGGGGAAGACCCTCAACAGGATGTATTGACATATTGGCTGCAACAATAGGCTCAAATATAGCAAGGATTGTGAGGATGGCACATGACTGGATAGTGTTTCGTTCTGTTGTACATAGAGTCACTATGAGTCAGAGCTGACTCAAAGGTATCTCACAGCAATAGCAACAACAACAATGCTTTCAATTTTATTCTTTTCTGTATAGATATTTGCATATCCATATCAACTTTAGAATCAACTTTTCAGTTAGAAAATGTGACAGGCATATTAGTTTCTGATTGCTGTTGTGAAAAATCACCACCACAAACACTGTGGCTGAAAACAACACAAATTTATTATCTTCCATTTTTGGAGGTCAGAGATTAAAAACAAGTGTCATTGGGCTAAAATCAAGATGTCACAAGGCCTTCATTCCTTCCTGGAAGTACTAGGGGGAAATCTATTTTATTTCCTTTTCCTTGGCTATTGGCCCACTTCCATCTTCAAGTCAGCAATGACATCTTGAGTCTTTCTCAAGTCACATCACTCTGACATTGACTTTTTTTCTCCCATTTCCATCTTGTAAGAACCCTTGTGATTTCGTTGGGCCTGCCTGGATAATTCAGGACAATCTTCTTATCTTAATGTTGTCTAATTAGCAACCTTAAGTCCATCTGTAAATTCCCCCTTAGATTATAACAGAACATACTTACAGGCTTCAAGGATTAGGCTTGAGGCATCTTTCTGGGGCCATTATTCTGCTTACACAGTTGGAGATGTTTTGAATCTAGAGATCAGTTTGGGGAGAATTGACTTATTAACCACAGTGAGTCTTCTAATCCATAAACATGGCACATCTCCATAGTCATTTAGGTCTTTGATTCTCTAAGTGATAATTAGTAGTTTTCAGCACAGAGGCCTTGTACATAATTTGCTTAGATTTATTCCTAGGTAGGCGACATTTTTTATACTATTTTAACTATACAATTTTTAAATTTCAATTTCATATTGTTTATATAGAGATATAATTGACTTTTGTGTTTTCAACTTGTGTCCAGCTACCTGTTGAGTTTACATATAAATTCTAGTTAAACTACCTAGAACAATTTTAAGTTAAATTTGAATTTATTTTTGTCCTGACTTCAGGGGGGAAGGGTTCATTATTTTGCCATTAAACATGCCGCTAGCTGCATACTTTATTAAAAATAATCTTTATCAGATTACCTAAACACACTGTAGCAAACAAGTGCCTAAGACATTTGACTGCTTACCAGAAGGCTGGCAGTTCAAACCCACCAGCCACTCCTCAGAAGGAAGATTAGGCAATCTACTTCCATAGTGATACTGCCTCGGAAATGCAACGAGGGATTGCGATGAGTTGGATTCAACTAGACGGCAGTTTTATTTTTTACCACAAAAACTGCACTAGGACACCCATCAGACTAGATTTGAAATACTGGTATATCTATATTTTCACATTCCTGGGGAAAACAGTCAAATACTACATCCACCTTCACCTTCCACTTTTCACACAAATATAGCTAAGTAGGTTTTCACTTTCAAGACCCTGCAGCACAAAGAAGCAAGCCAGAGGGATAATAAAATGGATGCTAAGCACCAATAAAACACATACAGCACAAACTAGTGACAAAACAATCCTTTACCATATTTCTTTTATTGATTCTATTGGTTCTGTATTATTTTGTAATTTGATTGATATTTTGGTTGGGTGCCTTAATTCTAAAAATGTTTTTAAAATTATCTACTTATTATTATCTACTTATTATAATTATCTACTTATTATCTACTTGTTATACTTATTATAATTATCTACTCTCTGAGATAGTGCATGTCTGAAATGTTTCTTTCTTCTTGCCCTCGTATATAAAAGACAATTTATTTGGATAATTAGATGATCTTTTTCCATTATAAACTTACTAGTGGACATTTCTATTTAAAGCCATACCTGAAATGTTTTCTCTACTCCCAACATTCTTGCTTCCATCAAAGATACCATATGGGTCTTTTTCTTCATCCACAATCTTGGCATTGCATTCCAGTATACAACCCTAGCAATAAATAAAAAGAACATGAAGTAATGGACTAACTCAAATTCCTGAACATCCTTTCCCTAGATTTTCTCATTTATAGGCTTGTTTTCAATCTTGGCTGAACACTGTTGTTGTTGTTGTTGTTGTTATGTGCTGACGAGTCAGACCTGACTCATAGCTACCCTTTCTTGGGTTTCCGAGGCAGTATCACTACTGAAGTAGATTGACCCATCTTCCTTCTGAGGAGTGGCTGGTGGGTGAACACTAGTCCTTGATAAATACAGATGCCTGAGTCCCACCACCACACAATATGATCTGGTGGTGGGACAGCTCTGTGGTTTTAAAAAGTCCCACAGATGAGCCAATTATACATCATCTGTTAACAATAACATCAAAATATCTTTCTCTGAAAACTAAAGTTTAACTGACAACATGATTTTACCTTCTTAGAGGCATCTTTCTCTCTTAAACATAACAAAGGAGATTCTTAGATTATTAGTTCCTGATCTCTCAAGCCATTGATGCTGTACATTGATTTAATCCCTTATCAATTACATATTGATCACCTGCTCTGTAGCATAGAATTTAAAAAAAATTTCTTCCAACAAAGTTAGACAAATGGGCTATTGAGTCAACTAGCCATGTTTTCTGTAAAATCTGTGAGCAGGGGTTATATTTGGTTTCCTGTAGAACTTCCAGCACCTATTATAGTAGCTGCAATATGCTAGGCACTCGTTTAATATTTGTTGATTACAGTAATTACATACTTTCTAAAATTAAAATGAACTATGCTGAAACTACATATGCATGTATTAGAATGTTGTTTTTAATATACAGAAATGCGTTCTTATGACTGATTTTAATCAAGTAAAAAAAGAAAGCAGATGTATAGTGAAGGAATTTGACTATTCAAATATTGGGGATTATTTTTAGAAATAATTAATGTATTTCACTATTTGACTTTAAAACTATTTGGATAAAGCATGTGGCTAATGAAAGTGTGCAATGCAGCTCATGAAGTTCATTTTAGCAAATTGTAATTGTGCTTGTTTTCAGTGATTAACTGACACATACTTGTATTAAAACAGAACATCATTGAATCATATTTTTATGCCAGATGGATATCTATTTCAAAACTTCTTGAACCCAAGACTGTGGGAGCTCTGGTGGTGTCATGCCTAAGGCATTTGACTGCTAACCAGAAGGCTAGGGGTTTAAACCCACTAGCCACTCCTCAGAAAGAAGGTTGGGCAATCTACGTCTGTAGAGATAACTTACTGCCGTGGAGTTGATTCAACTCATAGTGACCCCTGCTTGGGTTTCTGAGGCAGTATTTCTATGGAAGTATATTGCCCAATCTTCTTCCAAGGAGCAGCTGGTGGGTTTGAACCCACAGCCTTCTGGTTAGCAGTCAAATGCCTTAGGCACCGCACCACCAGAGCTCCCTCTATAGAGATATTGTTATTGTTCTTAGGTGTCATTGAGTCATCTCTGACTCATAGTGACCCCATGTACAGCACAACGAAACAGTGCCTGGTCCTGTGCTCCCTCCATGATCTTGGCTATACTTGAGCCCATCATTGTAGGTGTCAATCCACCTTATTGAGGGCTTCCCTCTTTCATTGACATTCCACTTTACCAAGCATGATATCCTTCTCTAGGGAATGGTTCCTGTTGAGAACATGACCAAAGTAGGTGAGACTTAGTCTGGTCATTCTACCTCCCAACTAGCATTCTGGCTGCACTTCTTCCAGGAGAGATATGTTAGTTCTTTTAGCAATCCATGGTACTCTGAGCATTCTTCACCAGCACCACAACTCAAAAACATCAACTCTTCGGTCTTCCTTATTCATCGTCCAGCTCTCACATGCATATGAGGTGACTGAAAATATCATGGCTTGTGTCAGGTGCACCTTAGTCCTCAAAGAGACATCTTTGCTCTTCAGCACTTGAAAGAGGTCTTTTATAGCCAGTTTGCCCAGTGCTACATGTTGTCTGATATCTTGACTGCTGCTTCCATTAGCATTGATTGTAGAACTAAGTAATATGAAGTCTTTGACAACTTCAATCTTTTCTTCATTTATCATGATGCTGCTAATTGGTCCAGTTGTAACAATTTTTGTTTTCTTTATATTGAGATGTAATCCATACTGCAGACTATAGTCTTCAATCTTCATCAGTAAGTGTCTCAAGTCATCCTCACTTTCAGCAAGCAAAGTTGTGTCATCAGCATATCTCAGGTTGTTAATGATTCTTCCTCCATTCCTGATGCCACGTTCTTCTTCATATAGTCCAGCTTCTTGGATTATTTACTCACCATATAGATTGAATAAGTATGGTGAAAGAATAGAACACTGACACACTTCCTTCTTGATTTTAAACCATGCAGTGCCCCCTTGTTCTGTTTGAATGATAGCCTCCTGGTCTATGTACAGGTTCCTCATGAGTACAATCAACTGTTCTGGAATTCCCATTCTTCTCAATATTATCCACAATTTGTTATGATCCACACAATCAAATGCTTTTCCATAGTCAACAAAACACAAGTGAATATCTTTCTGGTGTTTTTTGCTTTAAGCCGAGATCTATCTGACATCAGCAATGATATCCCTGAGTCTTCATTCTCTTCTGAATCCAGCTTGCATTTCTGGAAGTTATCTGTCAATATACCGCTGCAACCATTTTTTAATTATCTTTAGTAAGATTTTATTTGCATGCAATATTAATGATATTGTTCAATAATTTCCACATTTTATGGGAACATCTTTCTTTGGAATGGATACAAATATGGATTTCTTCCAGTCAGTTGGCCAGGTAGCTATCTTCCAATCTCCTGGCATACTTGAATGAGTGCCTCCAGCACACCATCTGTTTGTTGAGACATCTCAATGGGTAGCCCCTTGATTCCTGGAGCCTTGTTTTTTCCACTTCCTTCAGTACAGCTTCAATTTCTTCCTTCAGTACCATTGGTTCTTGATCATATGCCACCTCCTGAAATGGATGAACACTGGCTGATTCTTTTTGGTACAGTGACTCTGTGTATTCCTTCTATCTTCTTTTGATGTTTCCTGCCTCAAAATTTTGTATTTCCTGCCGCAGTATTTTGCCCCTGTTGTGGTTGTTATGTGCTGTCGAGTTGGACCCAACTCATAGCCACCCCTCCGTGGTTTTCCGAGGTGGTATCACTACAGAAGTAGATTGCCCAACCTTCCTTCCAAGGAGTGGCTGGTATGTTTGAACCAGCAGCCTTCTGGTTAGCCGTCAAGTGCCTTAGACACTATGCTACCAGAGCTACTTGAGGCTTAATTTTTTCCTTCAGTTCTTTCAGCTTGAGAAATGCTAGGCATGGTCTTCCCTTTTGGTTTACTAACTCCAGGTCTTTGCACATTACATTATAATAATTGACTTTGTCTTCTGTAGAGATATTGACTTGGAAACCCAAGGAGGAGTCACTATAAGTCAGCATCAAGTCAACAGCAGTGATTTGGTTTGGTTTGGTTTGTGGACCCAAGACTGACAGAGAGTATAACATAGTCTTATTCATAACAGTTTAAGTACTGGCCTCTTTCAAGGGATAATTGGTTTATGGGATCAAAGTGACAACAGCCTTCAAAGGATTAGATAAGGAATTTAGAAAGCAGTTAGTTGATGTTAATAGAGGAGGAATAATTCAGAAAAGGAGGGTGAGAATGGTTGCACAACTAAAGAATGCAATCAATGCCAGTGAATTATACATGTGGTGATTGTTCAGTTGGTGCATGCTGTGCTCTGTATATTCTCAACAACAAAAATCAAATTAATTAATTTTAAAAAATGCACACCAAAATGCTTCAGTAAGCATGTTATCATGTAAACAGAGATGATTAATTCAATTGAAATGATCAGTTTTTTAATAAGAAGAATATTGCAATCTTTAATGTACACAATACTTAATTTAATCTGATTTAAGCAGCAAGTCTTTCAGATTATCTACAATAGCATAATAAACTCCTAACTGAAGGACATATTTTATTTTTCAATTGATTACTTTACAAATGTTAGGGCACTCCATTTATTAGAAGGTCTACTGAATTTGCAAATTTAGGTTAGGAAGTCATAATATCATTCTAAAATAATAAAACATTCAATTTTACAATGCATTAGTTATTTTAGAATTAACTAAGCAAATAATACCCCAGAAAAAAATCAAACTAATTTTTCACCAGTGCACTTTATTGTTGTTTACATCCATTATCACAACAGTATGGGGAAAAAATGACTGTTCTATTGTCACTCACCATAGGTAAAATCAATTGTCCATGAAAATAAGTGGAACAATTATAGCATAAGATACTTAGTCATTTTATACCAGTGTGGATTCACTATCAATTTTCAGAAAGGATTAGTCCCTGAATTTTTTATTCATAAACATTATACATTATCATAAGAAATAACAAAATATAACCTATAAGATACAAAAGAGTTTGGGTAAATTCTTTATTTGTAGGAAAATAAGTGTCAGTCTTATGGAATATCCATAATATACCTTGACGTGTGGCACACTACTGGGCAATGTTTCATTCTGTTGTACATAGTGTAGCTATGAGTTGGAGCTGACTCGATGGCACCTAACAACAACAGCAGCACCTTGACCTTCAGAATTGAAGGTGATGCAATAATAGGAAAGCATGTTACAAACTCAGGAGGTGTTTTTATTAGTTATTTTATATACATAAACAGAAATCATCAATCTCTTATGATTACTTACAGTCACAAACTTAAAGGACTTTCTATAAAAGTAGGAAGGTTTTTGAAAATGTCAAGATATTGAAGTCAGACAGATTTGTGTTTTTATCCTGCGTTTTCATTCAGAAGTGTTGTACTTGGGCAAGTTAATAAACTTATGGGATCTCAGATTTTTACCTGAAAAATGGAAACAATGATGCCTCAATTTCAGAGTTATAGTGCAGATTAAATGAAATGTTGTTGTTGTTGTTATGTGCCCTCTAGTCACACCCAACTCATAGCAACCCCTCCTTGGGTTTCCTAGGCAATATCACTATGGAAGTAGACTGCCCACCCTTCCTTCCAAAGAGTGCCTGGTGGATTTGAACCACCAGCTTCTGGTTAGCAGTCAAGTGCCTTAGGCACTATGCTATAAATGAGATACTAAAAATAAATTAGGATGATATGTTTAATGGGTGTTATTATGGAGCTCTGTAAGTGCAAATGGTTAAGTGCCTGACTGCTAATCAAAATGTTGGCTGTTTGAACCTGCCCAGAGACTCCTAGGAAGACAGGCCTCATCATCTGCTTCTAAAAAGTCACAGCCTTGAAAACTCATTGGAGCAGTTCTTTGTGCATGTGAAGTCTCTATGTGTCAGAATCCATTCAATGGCAACTAACAACAACAATATTAGTAGTAGTAGTAGTAGTAGTAGTAGTAGTAGTAGTAGTAGTAGTAGTAGAGGTTCATGAGTGATTTATTAGAGGTTCATGAGTGATGTAAACAGTTAAGCTCTCAACTAGCCTAAAGGTTGGCGGTTCAAACACACCAGTGGTCCCGTGGATGGAAAGTCTGACAATCTGTTTCTGTAAAGATTACAGCCAAGAAAACATGTAAACAGAGATGATTAATTCAATTGAAATTATCAGTTTTTTAATAAGAAGAATATTGCAATCTTTAATGTACGCAATACTTAATTTAATCTGATTTAAGCAGCAAGTCTTTCAGATTATCTACAATGGCATAATAAACTCCTAACTAAAGCAAATATTTTATTTTTCAATTGTACTCTGTAAAACATGGGGTCATCATGTGTGGAAATTGACATGATGGCAATAGGATTTTGTATTATCGTTATTAATCCTCCTATTCAGTTGAGGTTTGTTCTGAACCCTGAATTCTTATAAAAAGCCACTTTAATGCTCCTTTGACATCTTTATTCCTCAGAGTGTACATTAAGGGGTTAAGGCTTGGGGTGATGATGGTGTAGAAGAGGCTAAGAAATTTATCCACAATGGAAGAGAAAATTTTCTTTGTTTGTAAGCACATGCAGATGGCACTGCCATAGAAGAGGGTGACCACAGTGAGGTGAGAGCCACAGGTATTAAGCACCTTCTTCCATCCTCTGCCTGACTTGATCTTAGTCACAGCTAGAGTGATGACCCCATATGAGACAAGGATGACACCGAGTGGCAGAAGAAGGTAAAGTATCCCAAGTGTATAAATGAGAACATCTATTATTTTACTGTACTCCCAAATAATCTTAAGAAAGACAGGCATCTCACAAAAGTAGTCATCTATTGTATGATGGCCACATCGTGGCAGTGTGAAAGTAAAAGAACTCACACCTAGAGCACCAGCCAGCCAGTCAACCATGATGCCGCTACCATCTTCTTACAAAACCGAGGGTGCATGACAACCACATAGTGCAGGGGTTGGCAGAATGCTGCGTAGCGATCATAGGCCACGACTGCCAATAAAAGGCATTCTATTGCACCAAAGTCAAAAGGAAATACAAACGGTAGGAGACAACCTGCATAAGTGATCAATTTATTTGGCCCCCACAGATTTACAAGCATTTGGGGGACAACAGTAGTTGTGTAGCAGATGTCCAGAAATGAGAGGTTAGTAAGGAAGTAGTACATTGGTGTTTGCAGTCAGATGTCTAGTGAAGATACCAGAATAATTGCTGTGTTACTTAGGAGAGTCATAAGATAGAAGAGCAAGACAGCCACAGAGATGATGGGCTCCAGTTGGGGTTGGTCAGAAAAACCCAGCAAGATGAAACCACCACCTGAGCTGGTATTGAGTGTGTCCATTATCTTCAATCCCTGATCTCCATAGAAAAGGATAAAGAAGGAACCAGAAAGTTGAAACAACAAATTATACATTCTTATATGGCTGACCGTTCAAACCCACCAGCCACTCCTCGGAAGGAAGATGGGGCAATCTACTTCCATAGTGATACTTCCTCGGAAACCCACGGAGGAGTCGCTATGAATCGGGTCCAATTCGACGGCACATACCAACAACAACAACAACGTTGTTCATATGATGACTCAGTATTGTGAAGAAATAGTTCTCTGCAGTGAAGGATGCCCATATTACAGAAATCATAGGACCTCTCTGTGTTCAGTGAACAAGCTGCAGAGAAGAGTGTGCTCTACCACATGGTTTGCTGAAACGATCATCATCACACTGTTGCCATAAGTGGAAATGTCCACCTGAGAGCCAATATCGAAGAACAATACAGTCTTTTTCTTTTTTTTTTTTTAAAGATAACAAGGATTGCTCTGTTATATATGAAGTAAGTTTGTGTCTGTTAAACTTTTCTTAATGTTTATGATATTTCCTGACCAACAGAAGTTCTTCTCTTAATTTTATGCTACCATACTTATCATTTCTATTATAATTTTTAATGCTTAGAAAATCTTTACAAAATAAATATTTACTTCCTCCTTTCTGTTCATTGATTTTTTCACACTATTTATCCATTCAAAATTTATTTCAATGTATGTTTTTAATCAGTGTAATCAATTTTCACATGAGATTTTTCGAATAGGCTTGCATTGCTCACTAATTTGTAATGGTTCTCTTTTCATATTCAATATTCTAATATAAAATGAACTGGGTCTACTTTGGAGGCATCCATTTTGTTTCAATCATCTGCAAATCAATATTTTTAAATAACTATTGCTTGACAGCATTTCTGTACCTTACTGTACAAATCCTCCCTTATTACTCTTCTTTATGAAAATGTCATGACTTTTGTAAGCTGTTATTTTTCCAAATAAGTTCTGAAGTCAATTTGTTACAATACAAACAAACTATAGGAAATTGTTTGAAATGTCTGTATTAAATTTTTTATTTAAAATAATCATTTTCTTTTTGGAGAATATGAGGTATCCCAATTTATTCATATTTTCCCTTTGATGAAGTTGAACAATAATTTTTTATTAAAAAATTTCATGTATTCTTACATGTGAAGTTTATCTTTATTGATATTACATTTTAATTAATTTCTTATTGGTTAGTGTTGATAGGAAAACAATAGGTTTCAATTATTTATTTTGTATATATCCTTATTGCTGACTCTATACGGATTTATAACACTTTTCATATGATTCTTTTTTATTTTAAAATGAGGTGTATTATGTTCTCTTTAAATACTGAGAATTTTGTTTCTTCTTATTTCTTCTCTCATTTTTGATGGGGAGTGGAGTGTATACATTTTCTAGCTAACATTAAGCAGCAATGTAGAAAATATTATTGATATTTTACATTAAACACTTTAGTCCATATCTTATTTTTTAGAAGAGGCAGGAAGAAAATAAATTGTGTCTATCCGAAGAAATAGAGTCCATGACTATTCTGAACTGATGCAAGCCAACTTGTTTGTTCTCAACAATCAAGTTATTCTTGATAAATAATCATGTTGTTGTTGTTATTAAGTGCCGTCGAGTCATTTCCAACTAATAGCAACCCCACGCACAGCACAACGAAACACTGCCCGATCCCGCGCCAGCCCCACAATCCCTGCTATACTTGAGCCCATCATGCAGCCACCGTATCAATCCATCTCATTG
>NW_006922219.1:44771-52995 GCF_000298275.1 Orycteropus afer afer | reverse complement strand
CTTCTGGCCTGCTTCTTTGGGCGTCCCTGAGTTTCCCCTCCTCACCTAATCCCTTCAGCTGATTGCTCTTCTCTTTGGCTTCCTGGGTTTTATCCCCTTTCTCCTGCTCTTCCGGCCTGCTACTCTGGGCAGGCCTGAGTTTCCCCTCCTCACCTAATCCCTTTGGCTGATTGCTCTTCTCAAGAGAAGAGAAGAGAAATAATCATAGTTCCTGAAAATTTGAAGTTTTTTCTGTTTCCTCCAGAGGTTTATGATCAGGTTACAATGAAAGCCACCCTGACCAAATTCTGCCACTCGTGCAGAGATTTATGGAGCACACATTAGCAATTAAGCATAGAGTAGCTTATGCCATGTCTTCTGAAGACTCAATCACACCCCACTCTCTATCTTTTAAGGTGTTCCAACACTATATGTCATAAAAGGTTTATTTGAAGAAGATGAGACAGTGCAGACAGGAGTTTAGTAACCTTCATGTTGACATCAAAAAATGGAACTCATCCATGGCTGTGCATAGGTCCACTGAGGGAATAAGCCTGAGACACCAGCTCTGAAGTGTAAGCCACACACTTTGCTAGATGTTTATGCCTCTGATGCACAAAGAAGGAGTGTTTCTAAAATATGTTAGAAGTCCATATATGTTCTAGACTACTAATTTCACTATGCTAGTTAACTTCCCCAGACTCCTCAGAGCCATCAAGTCAGCTCTGAGTCATGATAACCCATGTGTGTCAGAAGAGAAATGTGCTCCACGGGGTTTTCAGCAGCTGATTTCTTAGAAGTAGATCACTAGCCTTTTTTTTGAGGCACCTCTGGGAGGACTATAAAGGTCAAACTTCTGGTTAGCAGCTGAATACTTTAACCATTTTCACTACCCAGAAACTCCAGTTGACCTTCCCAAGAGTGTGCATTAGTGCATTTTTAACAATTGCATGCCAAAATGTTTCAGAGTATGTTATAATTATCATAATAATGTTTTCTCTGAAGAAATCTGTCTGTGAAGAATAATGAGATTGAAACTAAAGCAAAAATAAAATAATTTCCAAGATCAGCCCAACTTACTTTGAAGAGGATGAACTTGGCATAAGCTAATTACTTAGTAAAACTAATTTCTATAGCTATTTTGGAGTAAGAATAGCAAAAGCAGATGATGGTGCTAATCCATTGTTGGGAATGGATGCAAATGTTCATAAATGAATACTAATTGGTATGGAAAATTTTCTTCCATTCTCTTCTAACATCAACATTAAATATAACTCTAGATTTGCAGGCCATGACAATAACTTCTCCTTTTAAATGCCTTTCCATATTGCTTCTCCACTTCAACAGTTTTTTAAAGTGTATAATGTTTTCTCAAAATGTCATTTATTTTGCTGTTGCTGTTAAGAATATACACAGCAAAACATACACCAATTTATCCATTTCTACAGATACAGTTCAGTGACATAGATTACCTTCTTCAACTTGTGCAACCATTCTCACACTCCTTTTCTGAATTGTTCCTCCCCCATTAACATAAACTCCCTCCACCCTAGCTTTCCCACCTAGTTTTTCATGTTGCTGCTGTCAACTTGATCTCATATACATATATCCTGAAAGAGTACAATGTTCAAGGCAGACATTCTTTACTAGTTATTGTTTGGTTTAAGAAGACTTCAGAGAATATTTTTGCTTTAAGGCTTAAAGATTATCTCAGGGTAAACTATAATATGCTTTTATTTCAAAATTTGCTCATTCAAGTAAAAATTTGTTCAATTCTATTAAAGACTTTAAAATAAAGGAGAAACCTCTTCATTGTAGAAAGATTTGTATCAGTTAAACTCCAAAAGGATGTGTCAAAAATGTGCATTATTGACACAAAAAGCTACTAGGAGTAAGACACCAATACATGCCTTTTATAATCACATGGATCAGGATTGCACACTCTTTACTTAAAGGATGTGATGGGAGATAAAACAACCTTAGAAAAAAGGAAAGAATGTAATTATTTTCATCACATCTACATTCTGAGGAGCAGAAGAGGAGCAGAGGAAAAGGTTGGGTTTTTTTCCTCAAGAAAATCATTAATATCAGATCTGGAATTCAACCCACACCTGTGGCTTTCAGCCAAACAAGAGATAGGCATATGAGGTGAACATTTACACTAGGCAGATAAACTCCTTGGAAAGAACAATCATGGGAGAATAGAAGGGCTATGTGTGCACAGGGACATAGCTCAGGGGGCAGAAGTGCATGGAAGGAAGGACACAGGGAAGAGGTAACTATAGAGAGGAAGTAGGAGGGGAGCTGTTGCATTGTGGTAAATTATAGTCAATGTCAAGAGACAAAGTTTATGTGAACTCCTGCATGGAAAGTGAATTTGCTCTGTAAACTTTCATCCAAATCACAATTTAAAAAAGAAGAAGATAATCATTAATAACTCTTTGCCAATAAAATGTGAGTCTATTTTTCCTCTTGTCATAGTGTTATGGATCCCTGGTGGCTCAGTGTTTAAACACTTGGCTGCTGACTGAAATGTCAGAGTTTCTAACCCACCAGCTACTCTGCAGCAGAAAGAGGTAGCAGTCTGCTTCCATAAAGATTTACAATCCTGGAAACCCTATGGGCAAGTTCTACTCTGTCCTGTAGTGTTGCTTGCTATGAGTCAAAATTAATTAGACAGCAACAGGTTTTGACTATAGTATTTAGAAAAGATGTTTAAAAAGCCATTTGCTGTTGACTTGATTCTAACTTACAGAAATTCCATTTATGTCAGAGTATTTTTTCTATAAGTGATAGTGGTAGGCTTTTATGTGCTGTTCTTTCATAGACTGCAATTGAGAGGACTGAGGGTCCTATACTTAAAGACAAAGGCAGATTGGAGCAGAAGATGGGATCAAAAGAATTAATAAGTCCATCTAAAATCTGTTGGCTCGTGAGAACTAATGAGACAGGCACCTAGAGAACAAAGCCCTAAGGGAGGAATTGCTAAGGAATTTTAAGATGTCAAATATTCACTCATTAGGCAATGTTTATATATATAAACACTTGCCCTGGCGTTGGTTCTGACTCATGCCACTCCGTGTGTGTCAGAATAGGGTTTTCAATGGCTGAGCTTTTGGAAGTAGATCACCAAGCCTTCTGAGGTGCCTCTGAATAGACTTGAATCTTCAACCTTTTGCTTAGCAGCCAAACATGTTAACAATTTGCACTACCCAGGGAATCCTGCTACAGTATAAAAAAAAAAACACTGCCATCCAGTCGGATCTGACTCATAACAATCCCTCCTTGAGTTTCCGAGGCAGTTTCACTACAGAAGTAGATTGCCCAACCTTCCTTCCCAGGAGTGGCTGGTGGGTTTGAACCACCAGCCTTCTAATTAGCAGTCAAATGCCTTAGGCACTATATTCTCAATCTTTTATTAATGTTCTACTAAATAAAACCACTTTTGATAGTGATATTTTAGAAAATAAAAGAGAAAGGCTTGGTCCACACTGAGAGAGAAGTTGTAACGGGAAAGGAGACAGGTCACAGGAGACTTGATTGTGAGAGTCACTCACTGCTGGCGAGTCAGATCTGACTCATAGTGACCCTTCCTTGGGTTTCTCAGGCAGTAGGTATCACTATGGAAGTAGATTGCCCAACCTTTCATTTGAGGAGTGGCGGGTGGGTTTGAACTACCAGCCTTCTGGTTAGCAGTCAATTGCCTTAGGCACTATGCCACCAGAGCTCCCAAATGAGGTTACAAATTCATCAGGAGCACTATTTAAACAAAAGTCCTCAGAAACATGAGAGCTGCTCACCCACAGTAAATAATTTTCAGAAATACAGTGGAGAGGGCTGGAATTTGCTCAGATAATAGAAAGAAAGCTTTAGTTCCCACCCCCACCCCACCCCCGCCGCTGGGTATTAATGTGAAAAGTAATTCTTAAAATACAAGAAGCCTGAATGAATTGGAGTCTTTGAAGACTACATAATGAATCAGGTATTGGAGTATGGTGAGTAATATTTAGATTTATAAGAATCTATACAGATGGAGCTCTGGTAGCATAGTGGCTAAGGCACTTGACTGCTAACCAGAAGGCTGGCGGTTCAAACCCACCAGCCACTCCCCGGAAGGAAGGTTGGGCAATCCTACTTCCGTAGTGATACTGCCTCGGAAACCCAAGGAGGGGTCGCTATGAGTCAGGGCTGACTCGACGGCACATAACAACAACAACAATACAGATTCTATATTTATAGATATAGATATATTCTATATATAGAGAGAGAGATTCTGTATATATATATTCTATATCTACAGAATCTACACCCAGGCACTACTTTGAAAAACATTGCCAAAAATGATCAGCTAAATTTGTATATTGGTGTTTGAAATTTTTTATGCCATATTGTTTGTAAACAATCTATTTCAATAATGTATGCCAGTAAACGTTTTTTAAAATGTGGATAAATATTTATTGAAAGGTGGCAAATATATGCATATACTTGTACAAATACATCAATTAATATAATAATATTAGAATCTGCCAAAAAATACATACATGCACATTTGTCCTCTTGCAGCTGCTGTACTTTGAAATCTCTCAGTATATGATAAGTGAGTGTCCTGCCATGCACACCTTTAACATACTGATGGTAGGTTTCTTCTTCAATAAAGTGAGAGAAAATCAAGAATGATTGTAAAAAAAAAAAAAAATTATAGTCAAGATGGTATTCATTTTCACTAGATTTTTTGTGATTCTCTATTTTTGAATAATATGCTATTTAGATTAAGGAGCTCTAGTGGTGCAGTGGTTAAGTGTTTAGCTGATAACCAAAAGGTCAAGTGTTAGAATCCAACAACAGCAATGAGGAGAAAGATGTGGCAATCTGCTTCTGTAAAGATTAAAGCCTTAAAAATCCTTGGGCAGTTCTACTCTGTCCTATAGGGTAGTAGCTATGAATCAGAATTGTCTTGGCAATGGGATTGGTTTTAGTTGTTGAGGAGCTCTGGTAGCATAGTGCCTAAGGCACTTGACTGCTCACCAGAAGGCTGGCGGTTCAAACCCAGCAACCACTCCTCGGAAGGAAGGTTGGGGTATTGTTTATATTAGAGTCTTTAAAGAAGAGAGATGTTATAAGAATGAACCAATTACCTGCTTAGTGAGGAACCAGCATGTCTGTTTTCCACTGTGATTTTCTCAGTCCAGCACTTCTCAAGCTGAGATAGATGGTCAGCTCCATTAGAAATGTTGCTTGTTAAGTCACTATGAATTTCCTGATTTGAACCAGTCATTATATACTGCCTTGGTGGTTAATTGAGTCCAACTGGAAGTTAACTTTTTCCAGAAAAATCTGGAGATGACCTTATGAAGAAAAAATATGGGATAAAGATTATTATATTAGTTGAATGTTCTACACTGGGTATATGTAGTTTCAATAATTACCATTTTACTTGGCATTTCTTGGGCTGACAGAAACATTTTGCTGCTCTAGTCAGTGGCTAACCTTGCAAAAAGACAAATGTGATGAACACAAGAGGATTTATGGGTATGATATCTAAAAATGCTGATGACTTAATCTCTAGATATTGTTAGGGCCTTTGGGACTGGTGGCCCACAAAGGTAATTAGGCATCATTGTGATGCAGGTAGTGAGACAGTCAAACAATTTTTAAAGACATTACCTTGGGATATTCTATTGAATTCATTTTTTCCTATTGACCTTTAGTTTAAAAAGACGTCAAAATTATTTTGGCTTTGTTTACAAGTATTTGAATGAACACTAAAATTTCATCCAAATCATTAAAAGTATTTAATACCTAATAGGAGCTAGGAGCTCTGGTAGCATAGTGCCTAAGGCACTTGACTGCTAACCAGAAGGCTGGCGGTTCAAACCCACCAGCCACTCCTTGGAAGGCAGATTGGGCAATCTACTTTCGTAATGATACTGCCTCGGAAACCCAAGCAACGGTCGATATGAGTCGGGTATGACTCAATGGCACATAACAACAAGAGGGAGTCATAGAATTCCATTATAGGATAGCGAATTAAAAAAAAAAAACAGCCATGCAAAATTACTGCCTTCAAGGAATTTAAAATCAAACTGGTGAGAGGCTTTTGAGATCTGTAAATAAGAGATGAAAACACGCACTAAGAATTGCTGTAGAAATGTGTCTGTCTTGTTAAAAGAGGATCTTAGTCCAAAATAATGGGCTTCAGTAGGAGTATGACTTTCAGCAGCAAATCTCTCTGGGTTGCTAAGAGATTTTCTTAGAGTTATGAAGTTAGTTTCAGGAAAAAAAATCCAGATCTTCATTTTTGTTTTGTTCTTTTCCTGAACATTATTGATAGAAACTGAGGCCCAGATTGTCAGGTTCCTCTGATTACATCAGAAATATCACAGGTCACTGACCAATGTGGAATGCATCTAGAAACAGATAAGCAAGAAGACAGAGTGGAGACATGGTGATTATAAGGCCACAAACCTCCTCTATGACAAGACTTCTGTTAATTCCATTTAAAGTTTACTTGTGCAAAGAATCTAACCTTACCAAAATGAATCTAATCTTTTGCCCCCGTTTCCTGAGAAAATAATCTTAAACCTTTGAAGTATCTCAAGTAATTCAGATAACTTTATTGTGGAAAGAAGCTCTGGTGGCAAGTGGAAAAGAGCTTGGCTAATAACCAAAAGATTGGTGATCCAAACCTGCCAGCCACTCCACAAGAGAAACACGTGACAATCTCCTTCCCATGAAAACCCTATGGGACAGTTCTACTCTACAGATAGGGCCACTATGAATCAGAATTGATACAATGGCAATGGATTAATGAGTTTGTTAAGCAAGTGATTGAGGGCTGGCCTGGTAACAGAGACCACCTAGTAACCGGATGTCAGCTGAATGCAAAAAGGGACACATGATTCAATCAATCACCTGAAGATTGTCATTAGCTGCCATTGACCCTTTATGTGTCCAATAGAACTATGCTCCATAGAGTTTTTAAGGTTGTGATCTTTTGGAAGAAGATCACCAGGTTTTTGTTCTGATGTGCATCTGAGTGAGTTCAAACTTCCAACTTTCAGCTAGTCCCAACACTAATCAAACCCATTGCCATCAAGTCAATTCTGATTTATAGTTACCCTATAGACAGGGTAGAATTGTCCCATAAGATTCCATACTTATAAACTTACAGAAGTAGACTGCCTCATCTTTCACCTGTGGAGCAGCTGGTGAATTTGAATTGCCAACCTTCTGGTTAACAGCAAAGCTTACTCCTGAACAACATCCGAACATCTATGTAAGATTAGCCAATAGATACTATTTTACTCTATTTCCTCCTTAAAACGTCATTCTAAAGGACTTAAAATGAGCCTTTTTATTTTTCTTTCCAAAGAGTAAGATCTCCCTGTATGCATACAGATTAATTGCTTCAACAAACTCTAAATACTTTGTGGTTTGATTATTTTTTGATAGCATTTTCTTGAGAAAGTTAATTTATGTGTCAACTTCGCTGGGTTATAATCCTCAATGGTTTGGTAGAGACTATGTAAACACCTTCCATTTTTTGATCTAAAGTGAACAGCCAATCAGTTGAAAAGGAAATTTCCTTGGAAATGTGGCCAGCTCCAGTATATAAATGGAAGTTCTAACAAAGCTCACTCTCACTCCATCCTGCATCCTTCTCATCACCTGACTTCCAGTTCTTGGGACTTGAGCCATCAGAAGCTTTCAGGCTTCTTCCTGACTGCAGATTTGAGGCTCATCAGCCTCTGTAACCATGTGAGCTAATATAAGCCTTCAGTTTGCCACCTGACCCACGGATTTGGGACTTGCCAGCCCCCACAATTGCATGAGTCGTTTGCTTGAAGTAAATCTCTCTCTATACACACACACACACACACACATATATATATATATAAATCAAAGACTACAGCCTTCAGTATGGATTATACCTTAACATAAAGAAAACAAAAACCCTCACAACTCCACTGATAAGCAATATCATGATACCTGGAGAACATACTGAGGTTGTCAAGGATTTCATTTTACTTGGATACAGAATCAATGTCCATGGAAGCAGCCATCAAGAAATCAAGTGGAATACAGAACCAGAACACATCCCTGAGGAAGAAGCAGCATTGGAACTCTCTGATAAGGAATTCAAAAGAATTATATTTAGGTATTTTCAAAGGATTGAGAGACAGACCAAAGAAAACATGGAAAAAACCTCAGAAGAATTTTGGAAGAAAATACAAGAACAAAATGA
>NW_006922219.1:33994-44634 GCF_000298275.1 Orycteropus afer afer | reverse complement strand
AAGGGATCAATCAGAAAAAAAAATCAAAACAAAATGAAGAAAGCCTAAGGTTCATGTGGGATACCATCAAAAGGAATAACTTATGTGTCATTGGAATTCTAGAACAGAAAGAGAAAAATAAAACCACTGAGAAAATTGTCCAAGATTTGCTGGAGGAGAACTCCCCTGATATGATGAAAGATGAGGATATATCCATTCAGGAAGTCCAACAAACCCCAAACAGGAGAGACCCCAAGAGAAAATCACCAAGACACATCATCATCAAACTTATCAAAACCAAAGACAAAGACAGAATCCTGAAAGCAGCACGGGAAGAAATCAAGCGGAGTAGTGCATTGGGAAAATCTGCTACAAAAGGCCTCTTTAAAGTGTTGAAAAGAAAAGATGTCACTTTCAGGACTAATATTCTTCTGAGCCTAACCATGGTATTTTCAATCACCTAATATGCATGTGAGTCTAAAAAGTGAACAAGGAAGACCAAAGAAGAATTGATACTTCAAACTATGATTTTGGAGAAGAACATTGAATATACCATGGAGTACCAGAAGAACAAATAAATCTGTCCTGGAAGAAGTACAGCCAGAATGCTCCCTAGAAGGGAGGATGGTGAGACTTCACCTCACATACTTTGGATATGTTATCAGGAAACATCAGTCCCTGGAGAAAGACATCATGCATGCTAAGACAGAGGGTCTGTAAAAAAGAGGAATACCCTCAACAAGATGAACTGACACAGTGGTTGCAATGATGGTGTCTTGGTTCTCTAGTGCTGATCTCACAGAAAATACCACAAATGTATGGCTTGAATAAACATGGATTTATTCTCTTACAGTTTAGGAGGCTAGAAGTTCAAGTTCGAAGTGTCAGCCCTAGAGGGTGGGTGAAAACACCCAACCTTGGGATTTACCTCTGTCTCTTGCTCCCTGGAGGCTTCTCTTAACTCAGACACCTGCTGGCTGCTGAGACTGATGAACCCATGGCCAAGAAGTAAAATGCCACAGTCTCAAGATTATCAAAAAACACGGCAAGCCATTGGTTCAAGTCCAGGAACAACCCTAAGATTGGCAGACAACATGGCAGGCTGCATGCAGGGTCCAAGAGTACCAAAAAGCTCCAGAGATCTTTCTCAAATCTGTCTTCTTATGTGCTGGAAGCAGATCACAACCCTAGGGCAGCTAGCTACTCAGCTGTTCCAACAGATTCCACCATGGAGCTGATTACCAGTTTCATCATGGGGAATAACTACAACCAGGTGCCCAGCCACTCAAAATAAGGCCTAGCCAAATTAACTACCACAGATGAGCTTGAACATAACAATGTGAGAATGACGCAGTCCAGGCAGTGCTCTGTTCTGTTGTACACAGGATCGCTAAATCAGAACCAACTTGATGGTACCTAAAAACATATAGATAGATAGGTAGATAGATAGACAGACAGATGATAGATAGATACATAGATAGATATTGTATATGTAAGGTCCTGGGCAGTGCAGTTTGTGCTCAGCTACTAACTAGAAGGTTGGCCATTCAAATTCACCCAGTGGTACAGCAGAAGAAAGGCTAGTGATATATTTTCATAAATATATGGCCATTGAAAACCTATGGAGTGCAGTTCTACTCTGATAAACATGGGATCATGAATTAGATTTGACTGCAGAGAGCTGTTGTATACATGCATGCACACACGCATACATATATATATATATATATATATATATATTGCTTTTCCCTTTATCTAAGTTAATGTGTCTACCTTCTAGTTAGTGGCTTATTCTTCCTTCCCAACATACCCTTGGTAACCATCAGAGAATATTTCTTTTTTGTGAAACCTTTTCCTTGACTTTTTATGGTAGTAATCTCATGCAATATTTCTCCTTTTGTGATTGACTAATTTCACCCAGCATAATG
Source organism: Orycteropus afer afer (assembly GCF_000298275.1). NCBI lineage: Eukaryota > Metazoa > Chordata > Mammalia > Tubulidentata > Orycteropodidae > Orycteropus > Orycteropus afer. The sequence goes on along the minus strand of NW_006922219.1, from coordinate 42,727 downwards.
ACCTCTAAGTTCATCCATGTTATGAGATGTTTCGCAGATTCATCACTGTTCTTTAATATTGTGTAATATTCCATTGTGTGTTTGTACCAGAGTTTGTTGATCCATTCCTCCATTAACGGGCATCTAGGTGGTTTCCATATTTTTGCTATTGTGAATAGTGTTGCGATGAACATGGGTGTGCATATATTTGTTCATGTCATGGCTCTTATTTCTCTAGAATATATACCTAGTAGTAGGATTGGCACTTCTATTTCCAACTTTTTAAGGAAGCGCCATACTGTTTTCCACAGTGGTTGACCATTGTACAGTCCACTAGCAATATATGAAATTCCAATCTCTCCACACATTCTCCAGTATATGTTGTTTTCTCTTTTTTTGAACTTTGCTATTAGTGCTGGAATGAGATGATATCTAATTGCTGTTTTGATAGCTAATAGCTAATGGTCGTGAGCATTTCTTCATGTGTTTGTTAGCTGCCTGAATATCTTCTTTGGTGAAGTGTCTGTTCATGTCCCCTGCCGATTATTAATTGGATTATTTTTCTTTTCTTTGTAAAATTGTTGATGTTTTCTAAAAATTTTAGAATGAGCTCCTTGTCCATTATATCATTACCAAAATTTTTTCCCGGTCTGTGGGTTCTCGTTTTATTTTTTTGTTGAAATCTTTTGATGCACATAAATGTCTAATATTTAGGAAGTCCTCGAGATGTATTTTGTCATTTGGCATTTGTCCATTTTTAGTTATGTTCAATTGTATATTTGTCTCCTTAATTAGGGCCCCTAAGTTTCTCTGTATTATTTCTTTGGTGGTCTTTATGGTTTTATGTTTTACATTCAGGTCTTTGACCCAACTTGAGTTTTGTTTTGTTTTGTTTTTTGTTTTTTCATATGGTGTGACATATGGTTCTGTTTCATTTTTCTGCAAGTGGATATCAAGTTTTGCCAGCACCATTTATTATAGAAACTACCTCTTCCTCCATTTAATGAGTTTTGACAATTTTTTGAAGATCAGCTGTTCTTTGGTGGATGGATTTACTTCTGTGTTAACCATTCTGTTCCATTGGTCTATGTGTCTGTCATCGTACCAGTGTCGGGCTGTTTTAACTACCCTGCCTGAGGAGTGTGAGGCTTCCTTCTTTGTTATTGTTCTTTAGCAGTGCTTTACTTATCTGGGGTCTCTTTCCATATAAAAGTGATTAGTTTTAGTTTTTCATCTCTTTAAACAAACATAAGGGAATCTAGATCAGAATTGCATTGTATCTATAGATCACTTTGGATATATTTTCCTTTTGCATAAAAAGTAATAGACTTTACAGACTTATCTGTGTTGCTTTTCATATCCTTGGTAACTTCATAGCAGTATATGCAGATAGTTCTTAACCCTTTTTCGAAACTTCTTTGTATTGTTCAATTGTAGAAATATAAAATAGTTTATTCTCTCAGGCCTGAACTGATAGATATTTGAGTTGTTTTCAATCTTTTGTCATTCAAATAGTATGGCAATTTTTAGCCTTGTTCACAATGCTGTTTGTTTTTGTAGCCCAAGAAGAACAATTTTCATAATTTGTTCCATGTGCTCTTGAAAAGATTTACTCTCAATCATAAGGGTTTAGTGTTCAATATATCTCTAGATGATTTTCTTTATTCAATGTTTTATGTTTTTGTGTATCCATATTATTTTTCTATTCATTTTAAATTCACTTCCATGTGTTTCCACTACTTTTAGTATATCCTTCAGTTTCTATTTTATGAAAGTTACAGATGTGCATAATTATTAATAACTGGTATGTTTGGGTTGTAAATTTTAGCATGTCATATCATTAAATGTTCTTCTTTATGTCTTTTAATGATTTTTGGTCTAACCACTACTTTGTCAGATATTGAAATCATAACCTCTTCTTTCTTTTCATTAGTTTTTATCTGGCATATTTTTGTTTCTTTTTTTTTAACTTTTTAACTTTTTTTAACTTTTAATCTTTTTTATTAGGTATAGTTTACCTAATAGGAGCTCTGGTAGTGTAGTGCCTAAGGCACTTGACTGCTAACCAGAAGGCTAGTGGTTCAAACCCACCAGCCACTCCTCAGAAGGAAGATGGGGCAATCTACTTCCATATTGATACTGCCTCAGAAACCCAAGGAGAGGTCACTATGAGTCGGGTCCGACTCAACAGCACATAACAACAACAGCAATCGTATACCTAATATACTATATGCATTGAGTTGAATTTTACTTTGTGAGGCAATATAAAAATATTTTTCTCTTATAGATGAGGTAATAATTACTGATATGACCAATATTTTTGACCTTAGTTCTGGCAAACTGTTTTATTTATAAAAATACACAAACATACAAATATAGTCCTTCACTATGTGATATTTATTTGCTCTCTCTTTTAGGGGTACACATTTTGGTATTTAGGAAAGTTTTTGTTTTTGCATTAATTGTTTTCTTCATTAATTGTTTAGACATTCTTTACTGGTTTCCTCTCATAAGCACTATTGAAATTGGTTTTCTTCTCTATCGCCTCTGTGCCCCACGACATTTAATTTAAAGTAACATGTTTGGCCCTCCCAATTAATACCTATAAGTAAATCATCAAGTATATTTTACTTTTCATATATTCTCATGCATTCTCTCTTATTTTATATTTATCTCTATGTTTCAGAGTATATAACCATTACAGTCAATTTTGTCTCCTTTATATCTATCATGTACTCCTAGTCCAATGGCTAAACTTCAATAAGTTCTGGATGTAGCAACATGGAATATCTGGTTCTTTGCTTCTAGAGATGGAGGCAGGACAATTTATGGGAAGTTCACCAGAACAGAAAGAGTGATAGAACCCTTAGTGAAGGGAATCATAAATATTTATACTGAGGCGTAAATAATTTAACTAATTGATTTATAAGCTTAGCTTAGGCTGTGATTTGAAGCATTTACTGGTAAAGATTAAAGATTACAGTCTGCAGTATGGATTATACCTCAATATAAAAAAAATTAAAATCCCCACAACCGGTCCAATAAACAGCTTCATGATAAATGGAGAAAAGGTTGAAGTTGTCAAGGACTTGAGATTACTTGGTTCTACAATCAACACCAATGGAAGCAGCAGTCAAGACATCAGATGGTGTATTGCATTGAGCAAATCTGCTGCAAAAGACCTCTTTCAAGTGATGAAGAGCAAAGATGTCTACTTGAAGACTAAGGTGCGCCTAACCCAAGCTATGGTATTTTCAATCACCTCTTGTACATGTGAGAGCAGGACAATGAATAAGGAAGACCAAAGAAGAGTTGATGCTTTTGAGTTGTGGTGTTGGAGAAGAATGCTCAGAGTACCATGGTCTGCTAAAAGGACTAACAAGTCTCTCCTGGAAGATGTGGAGCTGGAATTCTCTTAGAAGTGAGAATGGGCTGACTTCGTCTCACCTACATTGGTCATGTTGTCAGAAGGAACCATTCCCTGGAGTATGACATCATGCTTGGTAAAGTGAAGGGTCAATGAAGGAGGTGAAGGCCCTCAATGAGATAGAGAGACACAGTGACTGCAACAATGGGCTCAGGTATAGTGGAGATAGTGGGACTGACACAGGACCAGACAGTGTTTCGTTCTGCTATGCATAGGGTCGCTATGAGTCGGAGACAACTTGACGGCACCTAACAACAACAAGGGTAATCTAATGCAATTTAATTCATTTGTTTAAAAAAGTTAGAATAAAAGTTTCTTCAATGAAAATACAAACTGTATACAAATTCAAATCTCTTATTTTCAGGATTAAAAAAAATTCTTTTTTTCTACAATGTGTATGAACATGAATGCAGATAAAGAGAAGGAGTTTAACCTCCTGTGCATGAAGGGCTTATCCTTGTATTTTACATATTTTTCCCCTCATTTAATCTTCACATTTATGCAATAGTTATTGTGTCAATTTCAGGTGAGGAGACAAAGGCTCAGAGAAGGAAGTAACTTGCTCAAGGCAACCCAGCAAACTTGTGAGCTAAGGTGCACTGAAAATAGTCAATGAATTGAAACGACTAATACTAAATGTGAGATCTGTGGAAATTGTGCCTTAATGAAAAATGAAACCAACTGATATTATTTCAATTCATGAAGAAATCTTAAGAGCATCTTAATAGATCAATAAATAGATTTTGGAACATCAACTATACCTCTTTCTAAAGTGTTTACTAAGTTAAGTGACAAACATTTATTCTAACCAAACTCACCCTGTTGCTGTTTTTAGGTGCCATGAGTTACTTCCTACTCATAAAACCCTGTGTACAACAGAACAAAACACTATGAGTCCTGCGCCATACTCATAATCCTTGCTATATTTCAGCCCATTGTAACAACCACTGCATCAATCTATCTCATTGAGCATCTTCCTCTTTTTTGTTGACCCTCTACTTTACCAAGCAGGATGTCCTTCTCCAGAAACCAGACCCTCCTGATAACACATTCAAAATGAGATAAAATCTCATCATCCTTGCTTCTAAGAAACGTTCTGGCTGTACCTCTTCCAAGACAGATATTTGGTTCTTCTGACAGTCCATGGTGTATTCGATATTCTTCACCAACACCATAATTCAAATCTATCCAGTTTTCCAGTTTTCTGCTATATAGGGAACGGTTAAAAATACCATGGCTTGGATCAAGTGTGCCTTACTCCTCAAAGTGACTTCTTTGCTTTTTAACGCTTTAGAGAGGTTTTTCTTGCAGCAGATTTGCCCAATGCGATAAGTCACTTGATTTCTTGCCTGCTACTTCCAGGGGCTATGATTGTGAGTCCAAGTAAAATTAAATCCTTGACAACATCTATCTTCTCTTGGTTAACCATGCCAATCTTTTCTCTGTTAACCATGAGCCACAATACAACCTTGAGTGTATCCCACCTGAATTTATATCCCATCTCAAGAATAGATTTGACATATTGACCAGACAACTTGTGGGATGACATCAAGAACATCATACATTAAGAAAGCAAAAGGTCATTCAAATGACAGGGAAGAAAGAAAATACCAAAATGGATGCCAGAAGAGTCTGTGAAATTTGAACACAGAGAGCTAGAGCGAATGGCAAAAAAAATCATGAAGTAAAAGATCTGAAAAAAGATTTCAAAGGTTTGCTTGAGAGAAAATAAAGTATTATAATGAAATGTGCAAAGACCCAGAGTTAGATAACCAAAAGGGAAGAAGAAAGTGGACATTTCCCAAACAGGAATAACTTAAGAAAAAATTCAAGCCTCGAGTTGCAGTAAGGAAGGATTATATTGGCAAAAAATTGAACAATGTATCAAAAGAAGATAGAAGTAATACACATAGTCACTGTATCAAAAAGAATTGTTCAACATGCAACCACATTAGCAGGAAGTTCTTGCTTCTAAGGAGCATTCCAGCTGCACTTCTTCCAGGACAGATTTATTCTTCCCTCTGGCAGTCCATGATATTTTCAGTATTTCATCACCAAAACCACAATTCAAAAGCATCAACTCTTCTACGCTGTTATTAATTGTCCAGCTTTCATGTGCTATGAGGCAAATGAAAATACTGTGGCCTGGGTCAGGCGCATGTTAGTGTTCTTTGCTTCTTAACACTTTAAAGAGCTCATTTATAGCAGATTTTCCCGGTGCAATATGATGTCTGATTTCCTGGCTGCTGCTTCCATGGTGGGTGCTCTGATGGCGTCGTAGTGCCTAAGGCACTTGACTGCTAACCAGAAGGCTGGTGTTTCAAACCCACCAGCCACTTCTCGGAAGGAAGGTTGGGCAATCTACTTTCATAGTGATACCGCCTCAGAAACCCAAGGAAGGGTCGCTATGAGTCAGATCCGACCCAACGGCAGTGTGTTTGTTGTGTGTGCTTCCATGGTTATTGACTATGGATCAAGTAAAATAAAAATTCCTGGCAACTTTGATCTTTTCTCCATTTGTCATGTTGCCTATTGCTCCACTTGTCAGGATTTTTGTTTTCTTTATGTTGAGGTATAATCCATATTGAAGACTGTAGTCTTTGATCTTCATCAGAAAGTGCTTCAAGTCATCTTCACTTTCAGCAAGTAATGTGTGTTATCTGCATTTCACAGGTTGTTAATGTCCTTCCTCCAATCCTGATGCCATATTCTTCCACATATAGTCCATTTTCTTGAATTATTTGCTCAGCATACTTATTGAATAAGTATGGTGAAAGGATATAACCTTGATGTACACCATTCCTGATTTTAAATCATGCAGTATCCTCTTGTGCAGTTCAGATGACAGCCTCTTGGCTGATGGACAGGCTCCTCATGAACATACTGAAGTGTTCTGGCATTCCTGTTCTTCGCAATGTTATCCATAATTTATTATGACCCACACAGTTGAACACCTTTGCCTAGTTAATATAACACAGGTAGACATCTTCCTTGTACTCTTTGCTTTCAGCTGAGATCCATCTGACGTTACCAATGATATCCCTGGTTCCACATCCTCTTCTGAATCCAGCTTGCATTTCTAGAAGTTCCCTGTCAATATAATGCTGCAATTCTTTTTGAATCATCTTCAGCAAGATTTTATTTGTGCACGATATTAATGATATTGTTCAATAATTTCCAAATGCTGTTGGATCACCTTTCTTTGGAATGGGCACAAACATTGATCTCTTCCAGTCAGTTGACCAGGTAGCTGTCTTCCAATTTTTGGGCATTAATGAGTAACAAGAAGTATTTTTTACTATTTATTCTAGGTGTCTTTAGCCTATGATAAAGAAGAGATATGTACAGTGAAGCTAAACTTAGTAAATCGGTGAAAGAAGTGAAAGGAAAAAACATCAATGTGTCATTTTCTTGGGAGTTTGGTAAGCCTTCTCTACAAGCATTTCCATACCCTGTTCTGCATACTGTTATATAGTATCACATTACAAATACTCATATACAGTCAATAAATATATGCTTTCTATTGACATAGTGTTCTCATTAAATGACTAATCTTTTTTGAGTCTCAAGCCAAGTATATAATATGTAAGAACATTTTAATATCCACTTTTAATTTAAGAAAATAAAGGCATAGACATATTAAGTCTTTTTTTTTTTTTCTAAGGTAAATTTTGGGTTCAAATTTTGGTGATCTGAACCCTGTCAAATGTTACATTTGTTTCCCACTTTCCTTCCCCTTTAATCACTTTATGCACCTTCACAAATACTGACTCTATGCTAGTAGATCATTTACAATAAATGAGCTAGAGAGTCTGCGGTAATTTTGATCAGAAAAGTAACTTCTAATTAAACAGAAAGCTAAAAACCTTTATTATTTTTTTTTATTGTATTATTACTTACTTTTACAAGGTACATGTTATTCCACAAGTGTGAGATCAAGCTGACCTTCTTGATAATTTTCATAGCACCTAATAATACAGATTAGTTTATAGTAGTTCAATATATTTAAATGATTTACTATAATTTAATATAGTGATGTAAGTCTATACATTTATTCCAGAAAAATAGAAGAGAGTTAAATATTTGAAATATTAGTTTTTTTGTTTTTTTTTTGTGTTTTTTTGCAGCCCAAATGCTGAAGAGACTCAAATCAAAGAGAAAGTAAAACTAGACATACACAGGAAAACAAAAATTATAGATGTAAAATGTAATGCTCTACTAAGAATTCATTACTATTATAATTTTTGTATATGTGGATTATTGAAGTTAGTAATGGCCTAACACATCTCCTAACATTATTAGTGATAAATTATACTAAGAGTAAGAACAAACTTCCCAAATTCAATAGTACTGAGTGGGATAATATATCGAATATTGGCTAGATAATATACCTTAAGAACACAAAACATACATTACCTATGTGGACTCTTTTTCAGTGAGCTCGTAAACTGTTTCTTAAAACAACTCTAAAAGAGGTATAGCTGGAAATATCCTACATAATATGAAATATATTTTATGTGCATCATTACTGTGTTGTTCTGATTTGGAAAGTAAATAATTATCCAGTGCAGTGACTCTTCTGCTTTACATGTCAAGAATTATGAAGTGTTAGAGGAGATAAGATTATGTTACTTTTAGATCCCAGTAATGTATCCTTATAAATCTATCTAGATTGATTACAATGATTACAAATGGGATATTTTAAAGAAAGATAACATATTATAGAAAAGTCAGAGTTTAATATCAAACTCATCACATTTTCCTATAAAAAGTTTAATATTGAGGGACTTCTGGTAAGATGGAGGAATAGGCAGAGAAGCAACACAGACCCTCTTCAACAAAGAAAAGAAAAACCAGTTGACAGAGATACAGAAGATAATCCTGGAACCCTGACGAAACCAACAGCCTGAATATTTCCAAGTGGGGTTGGGACCTGAGAATTGACCTAAAGATCAGTCCCAGTCACCAAGCACTGCAGAGAACACTGCTCTGGTGGCCTATGACTAGGAAGGGAAACAGCAAGGAGGGAGACAACCTGAGCTGTGGACTTTCCGCTGTCTGGAAGGGGGAAGCCATTTTGATTGTTTACATGTGGCAGCCATTTTGGATATTTAAAGTGACTGAGGGCACAGCCATTTTGAATGTTTACAAGTGATAACTATTTTGGATTTTAAAGTGATAGCATTCGCATTTGGATTCCAGGGACCTAAGAACAGGCTCTGTTTGCTAGGGTCGGCAAGGACATATGAGAGGCTGACAAAGGAAAGGAGACAGGTGGTGAGTGTATAAGTGCTGTCAACTAGTGAATAGAGGAGCACAGCACAGTA
>NW_006922219.1:21178-33144 GCF_000298275.1 Orycteropus afer afer | reverse complement strand
AAAATTTCCAACCAAGAATTATGTACCCACCAAAATTGTCCCTCAAATATGATGGTGAAATTAGGACATTTCCAGATAAGCAGAAATTAAGGGAGTTTGTTAAAACCAGACCAACCTTACAAGAGTTGCTAAAGGGAGACCTTTGGATAGAGAGGCAACAACAGCAAACAACAACTGACCATTAATACACATGATGATATAACCCAGAAACCAACCCAGCTATGGAAGTATCCGAAGTAAATAAGCCTACAAGATTGTAAACAGGCAACCAGAGACACCAACTGACAAATGAGGACAACTACAAACCAAAAAGAGGGGAAAAAAATCTGTGTCATTACAGAACTTCTGGATGGTAGGGAAGTCAAGACAACTACAAGATAGGACAGACTGTTCTAAACTTGGGAAGAAAACTATAAATCATAGAGTAACCTCAAAGAAAAATGATAAACCTTCAAATCAAAATTAAAAAAAAGGACAAGCATAAATATTCAGCAAATACTAAAACAGTAGCAATGAAGGAAGAGATAACATGATTCATAAACAAAACAAGATCACCATAGAAAATTACATGGAACAAAGAAATTGACACAATGAAAAAGCACATGACAGAAATGACAGCAACAAATTCATATTTACTGATAATTAAGTATGTGGCAAAGGACTTATCTCGAAGATTGATGGAAAACCCCAACACCTCAACACCAAAGAAATTAACAATCCAATTTAAAAATGGGCAGAAGACATAAATAGACACTTCACCAAGGAGGATATTCAGGTAGTCAGCTAATATATGAAAAGATGCTCACAATCATTGGCCATCAGAGAGATGTAAATCAAAACAACAATGAGATATATCATCTCACCCAGCACTGATGGCAAGGTTCAATGAGACAGAAAATAACTAGTGCTGATAGGGAAGTGGAGAGATTGGAACTCTCATACACTGCCAATGGGACTGTGAAGTGACACAACCACTGTGGAAAGCAATATGGTGATTCCTTAGAAAGTTGGAATTGGAGATGCCATTTGGCCCAGCAATCTCATTACTAGGTATATATCCTAGAGAAGTGAGAGCCAGGACAGGAGCAGATATATGCAAACCCATGTTCCTCGCAGCACTATTTGCAATAGCAAAAAGATGGAAACAACCTACGTGCCCATCAGCAGAAGAGTGGATGACCAAACCATGGTACATACATACACTGGAATGTTATGCAGCACTAAATAATAATGTAGAGTCTGCAAAACACCGCATAATATGGATGAACATGGAGGACATTATGCTGAGTAAAATAAGTCAATCACAGAAGGACAAATATAGTATTAGTTTGTTGTTGTGGAGGGTCAAGGTAAGATTTACATATGGAGGGAAACTTTCTTTGTTGGTTGCCAGGGGCAGGAGGGGAGGGAAGGGAACACTGCAAAAAAAAAAAAATGCATTGACCCATGTCACTTTAGTTTTGTGTATTTCACTGCACATAAATTGAATTTCAATAAAATGCATTTTTTTAAAAAAGGGAAGCATTTAGTTGTTAAAAAAGTTTAATATTATATCATAACAAAATAATCATATTTACCCAGTGTATGAAATTCTATTACATACAAATATTACCACATTTCTCAAAGTTCACATAAATTTCACTGATCAATGTGAAAAACTTTGACTTCCGGTAAAATGATGGAATAGGCAGACAACCTACACACACCCTCTATAATAAAGAAACAAGAAACCAATTGAAATAGATACAGAAGATAGTACTGGAGCCCTGAGCTTTGAAGAGAAGGATAAAGAACTGGATTAAATACCAACTAGTAGAAGAACCTGAAGGAAAACAGTGAATAATAAAACAAACAGAGCTGCAGACTGTTGTCTGTCCCAAAGGCATGGCCAATTTCAGTATTTATAAGTGGTATTCTGATCTGGGAAACAATCTAAGAATTGACTCTGCTTGCTGAGGACTGAACAGACGGCTGGCCACTAGAAAGGAAAACAGAGAAAAAGGAGATAAACAGAGCTATGGACTTTCTGCTGTCCTGAAGGTACAGCCACTTTGAATATTTGCAAGCAGTGTAGCCATTTTGAGTAATTGCAAGCAGTGTTCCAATCCAGGCAGAAACCTAAGAATAAGCTCTGCTTGCAGAGGACAGCACAGGAAACCTCACTGAAGGCTAGGGACAAGAAAGGTCCAATACTCCCTTTGTTCCTCTTGTACCTCACACCCTCTTGGTGAATGGAGGTGTGACTATCCCCCATCTCCACCCAGTTTCTGGACCAGTAGGAATTCTATCCCAGCCTGAGTGCCCTGCAAACAGATGCCTTCTGGGCAGGTAGGAACTGGTCCCTGCACTACATGCTCTGTTAACGGCCAACTTCTAGGCCAGTAGGATTTTTTCCTGAGACCAGATGTCCTACAACTAGCCAACTTTTGGGACAGCAGGATGTCTTCCTTCTGGAAAGAGGACCCTGCTCCCAGTTACTTTTTGAGACAGCAGGAGTTTTTTCTGGGTCTATAAGCCCTGCCTAAAGCTCTTCTTTGAGCTGGCTGGAACTCCTCCTGGAACCAGGTGCCTGGTTCCCAATCACCTTTTGGAGTGGCAGAAAGTTTTTCTGGGTCCAACAGCTCTACCCACTGAAACTGTCTGGATCAGCAGGAACTAACCTGAATCAAGTCTTTACACCCAGTTGCCTTCTGGGTAGATAGGAATTAGCTTAGAGATCAGACACCCTGCTCCTAGCAACATTTTAGGCTGGAAAGAACTTTTGTTGGGTCCAGGTGCCCTACACTAACCTCCCCATTGGTGACAGCAGGAACATTTCCTGAGAGTAGAAGCCCTGTGCCCAGTGGCTTTTTGAGACAGCAGCAACTTTTTCTGAGACCAGACATATGATCAGAATCCCAGAACAGGAGAAGACAAATAAAACCACAGAGAAAATTGTTGAATATTTGTTGGAAGAGAACTTACCTAATGTGATAAAAGAGAAGATATTCATTCAAGAAGTTCAATGAATCCCAAACAGGATAGACTTCAAAAGAAAATCACCAAGATATATCATAATCAAACCCACCAAAACCGAAGACAAAGAAAGAATCCTGAAAGCAGTGCAGGAGAAATGAAAAGTTACCTACAAAGGGCAAAAAATAAGACAAAGCTCTGATTTATCAGCAGATCATGAAGGCAAGAAGGCAATGGGATGACATATATAAAACCATCAACAAAAAGAAATTCCAAACAAGAATTCCATACTCAACAAAATTGCCCCTCAAATATGATGGTGAAATTAGGACATTTCCAGATAAACAGAAATTAAGAGGATTTGTTAAAACCAGACCAAACCTTGCAAAAGTTTCCAGAGAGAATCCTTTGGACAGAAAACGAAAACAGACAACAAGTGAAGATTAATACACGTGGTAACATAACCCAGAAACCAACTCAGTTTTAAAAGTATCCAAAGTAAAACAAACTTACAAGACTGTAAACAGGAAACCAGAGATATCAATTGATAAAAGAGGACAACTACAAACCAAAAAGAGGGAAAAAATAATGTAGGCACAGAACGTCCAAATTGGTGAGGATGTCAAAACAATTGTGAGATAGAACAGTCTTTCCTAAACTTGGGAAGAAAATTATAAATCATGGCATTCATCATCACAAAAAAATGTTTCAAGTTCTGTCCTGAAGTACAATGCTGTCAATGATAGGATAATATCCATACACCTACAAGGAAGACCAGTTAATGCTACTATTATTCAAATTTACATGCCAAATACCAAAGCCAAAGACGAGGAAATTGAAGATTTTTATCAACTTCTGCAGTCTGAAATTGACTAAAAATACAATCAAGATGTGTTGATTATCACTGGTGATTGGTATGCAAAAGTTAGAAACAAAGAAGAATTGCCATTAGCTGGAAAATATGGCCTTGGTGATAGAAATAATGTTGGAGATCACATGGTAGAATTTTGCAAGACCAACAACTTATTCGTTGCAAATACCTTCTTTCAACAACACAAATGGCGACTATACACATGGACTTCACCAGATGGACTCCACAGGAATCAGATTGACTACATCTGTGGCAAGAGATGATGGAGAGGCTCAATCTCTTCAGCCAAAACAAGATCAGGAGCTGACTGGAACAGACCATCAACTGCTCATATACAAGTTGAAGTTGAAGCTAAAGATAATTAGAACAAGTCCACAAGAGCCAAAATATGACCTTGATTATATCTCCTGAATTTAGAAACCATCTAAAGAATAGATTTGATGCATTGAGCACCAATTACTGAAAACCAGAGGAATTATGGAATGACATCAAGAACATCATCCATGAAGAAATCAAAAAGTAATTTAAAAGACAGGAAAGGAATAAAAGACCAAAACGGATGTCAGGAGAGACTCTGAAACTTGCCCTTGAACAGAGAATAGCTAAAGCAAATGCAAGAAATGACAAGATAAAAGAGGTGAACAGATTTCAAAGAGCAGCTCAAGAAGACAAACTGAATTATTATAATGAAATGTGCAAAGACCTGGAGTTAGAAAACCAAAAGGGAAGAACATGCTCAGCATTTCTCAAGCAGAAAGAACTGAAGAAAAAATTCAAGACTGGAGTTGAAATATTGAAAAATTCTATGGGCAAAATATTGAATGATGCAGGAAACATCAAAAGAAGATGGAAGGAATACACAGTCACCATACCAAAAAGAATTAGTTGATGTCCATCCATTTCAGGAGGTGGCATATAACCAAGAATCAATGGTATTGAAGGAAAAAGTCAAAATGGCACTGAAGGAATTGGCAAAGAACAAGGAATCAATGGAATACCCATTGAAATGTTTCAACAAATGGATGCTGTGCTGGAGGCACTCACTTGTCTATACCAAGAAATTTGAAAGACACCTACCTGGCCAACTGCCTGAAAGAGATCCATATTTATACCCATTGCAAACAACAGTGATCCCACAGAATGTGGAAATTATTGAACAATGTCATTAATATCACACACAAGTAAAAACTTGCTGAAGATACTTCAAAAATGGTTGCAGCAGGGAACTTCCAGAAATGCAAGTTGGATTCAGAAGAGGATGTGAACGAGAGATATCATAGCTGATGTCAGATGGATCTTGGCTGGAAGCAAAGAACACCAGAAAGATGTTTACTGATTGTGTGGATCATAACACTCTATAGATAACATTGAGAAGAACAGAAATTCCAGAACACTTAATTGTGTTCATGAGGAACCTGTACAAAGAGGACAAAGGGATATTTGCATGGTTTAAAATCAGAAAGGGAGCGTGTCATGTTTGTACCCTTTCACCATACTTATTCAATCTGTATGCTGAGCAAATAACCTGAGAAGCTATACTGTCTGAAGAAGAACACAGTATCAGGATTGGAGAAAGAATCATTAACAACCTGCAACATGCAGATGACACAACTCTGCTTGCTGAAAGTGAAGATGACTTGAAGCACTTACAGATAAAGATTAGAGACTACAGTCTGCAGTATGGATTACACCTCAGCATAAAGAAAGTGAAAATCCTCACAACTGGACCAATAAACAGCATCACGATAAATGGAGAAAAGATTGAAGTTGTCAAAGATTTCCTATTACTTGGCTCCACAATCAACACCAATGGAAGCAGCAGTCAAAACATCAGATGATGTATTGCATTGGGAAAATCTGCTGCAAGAGACCTCTTTGAAGTGCTGAAGAGCAAAGATATCTCCTTGAAGATTAAGGTGCGCCTAACCCAAGCTGTAGTATTTTTAATCACCTCATATGCATGTAAGAGCTGGATAATGAATAAGGAAGACAGAAGAAGAGTTGATACTTTTGAGTTGTGGTGTTGGCAAAGAATATTGAAAGTACCATGGACCGCTAAAAGAACTAACAAATCTTCCCTGGGAGAAGAGCAGATGAAATGCTCCTTGAGAGCAAGAATGGCCAGACTTCATCTTACTTACTTTGGTCATATTTTCAGAAGGGACCATTCCCTGGAGAAAGATATCATGCTTGGACATGTGGAGGGTCAATGAAAAGGGGGAAGGTCCTCAAGGAGATGGATTGACATAGTGGCTGCAATGATGGGTTCAGGTATAGCAAGGATTGCAAGGCTGGCCCAGGACCAGGCAGCATTTTGTTCTGTTGTACATAGGATCCCTGTGAGTCAGAGTCAACTCAACAGCACCTGATGACAAGAAATAGTAAATGTAATTGCCACTACATTCAATGATACATGGTAATTATGATTTATGGAGATGATTACCCAACAAGCAAGGTATGCACAAGTTTAATTGTGCTTACTTACAAACCTGTAGTACATAATTTCAGATGTGGTGAAACTCATATGAAACTGTTCACTACATATTAATAACTAAATACATATTAAGCCTGTGCATAACTTGCCTACTGTAAGCCAGTGCATTTCATTCTAACTGGTTAATTCCCCCCTCCTAGTAAAATTAGAAGGAGCTCTGGTAGCATAGTGCCTAAAGCACTCGACTGCTAACTAGAAGGCTGGCAGTTCAAACCCACCAGCCACTCCTCGGAAGAAAAGTTGGGCAATCTACTTCCATAGTGATACTGCCTCAGAAACCCAAGGAGGGATCACTATGAGTCGGGTCCGACTCACCGGCACATAACAACAACAAGAAGTAACATTAGTAGGAGCTCTGGTGACGTAGTGCCTAAGGCATTTGACTGCTAACCAGAAGGCTGGCGGGTCAAACCAACCACCCACTCCTTGGAAGAAAGATTGGGCAATCTACTTCCATAGAGATACCTCCTCAGAAACCCAAGGAGTGGTCGCTATTAGTCAGAAACAACTTAACAGCAGTGAGTTTTGAGTGAGTAACATTAGTACAAAAAACTTACTAAGGATTCTGTATTGTCCGCTACAGGATGAGGTCCATGGTGGAAGAGAGGTAACAAAAAGTGTTACCACACTACATGACACCATCCCTAATGACAACACTGGAATGTATCATAATGACAACTTACTCAAATGATTCAGGAGAAAAATTAAGGTCTTTCTACTTCCATTTACAAAAAAAAAAAAAAAAAGATCCAGAGTCATTTTGAAGGGGTTTCGTAGATGGTGCTTTGATCCAAACCCAACCAGCAGAGTTGCAGAAGAAAAGCCTCGCAATCTGCCAATAAAACCCTGTAGAGCAATTCTACTCTGTAATAAGTGGGGTTGCTAGAAATCAGAATCAATTCAATGGCAGTGAATTTGTTTTCTGTTTTGTTTTGTTTTTTTTCTTTTTTCAGCTTCTCTGTTGTTCAAAAAGTAGGCAATTTGAGCATCAATAGGAGCAATTGAAACACAGCAAATATATTTAAACCTATGAGTTCTTAATGCTTTTGCAAAGAAACACATTGATCAATTTGGAGATTTTTAGGATAATAAATCACTATTTTGAAATGTGGTAAGTAATGAGAAAAGAAGCAATTTTCACGTCTTTCCTGCATGAATCACATATCGAACTAACCAATAATGAATAAAAGACAATTTTTTTTCTTTACAGATAAATTTCAGCTAATAGATGTAGTGAGAATTGTAGATCAGCAACATTTTAAAAATTCTAGTGGAATTATGATAGGTTCAAGCATTAATCATAAAGGGCTTCCAGAGACTAAGAGGAAGACTGAAGGAGAAATTTGATAGACAAATTCAACTGCATGATCAATCTTAACATTACTAAAAGGGAGAGAATCACACATTCTGTACTTTCTAGTGTGATGATGCAATCAATAAGCAGCATTCAACCCAACATTAGAAGTATTCTTCACAAAATAAACTGAAAATATAGTCAAGCATCTACATCTAACAGTTATAGGAAAGCTTATAGGACAATTGATGTTTATTCCACAAATAAATAGTAAGAAAAAAGAGAGGGGGGTGGCGGGGAAAAGGGAGTTATTCCAGAGCTAAAGGAACTTAAAGAGAGGTTTCCCAATACCAACATTTTTCATTGTCCCTTTGTTTTATGTCCTGGGTGTTTTCACACTTTGACATACTCATCAAAGTAAGATTAGGAATAGTGGGAGTTTCAACTTTCTTTTGTGACAGAGAGAAACATTGTGAAAAAGAAGGTTAGAAAAAGAATCTGCCTGAACCTCAACTATGACACTGTGAAAGAAAAACTAGTGACAGAGATCATACATTGATTTTATGTTTTTCATACCCAGTGTCTTAGTATGGTTTTTTGAAGGGCAAAACCAGTGACACAGATACATATGTAAATATATGTTGTTGCTGTTGTTGTTGTTGTTAGGTGTGCTCTAGTCCATTCTGACTCATAGTGACCCTATGTACAAAAGAAGGAAATACTACCTGCTCCTGCACCATACTCAATTGTTGCTATGCTTCAGTCCATTGTGGCAACCACTGTGTTGATCCACCTCATTGAGGGTCCTGCTCTTTGATGCTGAACGTTGACTTTCCCAAGCATGATGTCCTTCACTAGGGACTGGTCCTTCCTTATAATATGTCCAATGTATGTGAGATGGAGTCTCACCATCCTCACTTCTAAGGAGCGTTCTAGCTGAACTTCTTCCAAGACACACTTGTATGTTCTTCTGGCAGGCCATGATATTTCCAGTATTCTTCACCAACACCCAATTCAAATGCATTGATTCTTCTTCAGTTTTCATTATTCATTGACCAACTTTCATATGCATATGAGGCGATTGAAAATACTATGGCTGGGGTCAGGCACACATAGTCCTCAAAGTGACATCTTTGCTTTTTAACTCTTTGAAGTGGTCTTTTGAAGCAGATTAACCCAGTGCTATGCACCCTCTGATACCTTCACTGCCGCTTTCATGGATGTTGATTGTGGATCCAAATAAAATAAAATCCCTGACAACTTCAGTATTTTCACTATTTATCAAGATGTTTTTGATCCAGTTGTGAGGATTTTTGTTTCCATTATGATGATCTGTAATCCATACTAAAGGCTATAGTCTTTGATTTTCATCAATAAATGCTTTAAGTCATCTTCATTTTCAGCAAACAAGGTTGTGTGATCTGCATATCACAGGTTATTAATAAGTCTTCCTCCAATCCGGAAGCTATGTTCTCCTTCATATAGTCCAGCTTCTCAGACTATTTTCTAGCATGCAGATTAAGTATGGTGAAAGGATGCAACCCTAACACACACATTCCTTGATTTTAAACCATGCAGTATCCCCTTGCTCTGTTCAAATGACTGCCTCTTGGTCTATGCACAGGTTCCTCGTAAGTATAATTAAGTGTTCTTGTATTCTCATTCTTCACAGTGTTATCCATAATTTGTTGTGACCACATAGTCAAATGCCCTTGCATAGCCAATAAAACACAGGTAAACACCTTTCTGGTATTCTTGGCTTCCAGCCAAGATCCATCTGACATCAGCAATGATATCACTCTTCCCCACCCTCTTCTGAATCCAGCTTGAATTTCTGGAATTTCCCTGTCAATATACTGCTGCAACTGGTTTTGAATTATCTTCAGAAAAATTTTATTTGCACGTGATATTAATGACTAATGATAGTGTTTGAAAATTTCCACATTCTGTTGGATCACCTTTCCTTAGGCATAAATATGATTCCAAATTTCTTGGCATAAAGGAGTGAACACTTTCAGCGCTGCACCCATTTGTTCAAGCATCTCAATGAGTATTCTGTCAATTCCTAGAGTCTTGTTTTTCACCAATGCCTCTGTGCAGCTTGGACTTCTTCCTTCAGTACCATAGGTTCTTGATCATATACTGCTTCCTGAAATGGCTGAATGTCTACAAATTCTTTTTGCTATAGTGACTTTGTGTATTCCTTCCATCTTCTTTTTGTGCTTCCTGCATCTTTAAAATGTAATTTCAGGTAATTCTCCCCTGCTTCTTAGTCTCCTGGACCTGGAAGGAAATTAGGATAACTTCAGGTATCCTGCCATAAAGATACTAGAAAATTAACATTTTATCTTGAACACTTGAATATAATGGCTAGTATTCACTTAGCTATGTAAGGTCAAGTTCCTTTCTGTTTTTGCAATTTCTTTAGATGGTTGCCTGTGGCCATCACATTCTGGTTTAACACTGCATTTGAACTTAAATTCTAAAGCACTTGGTTTGTGGAAGGCTGCAGTCTACAGTCATAGCTCTAACTCCATTTTGAGTCTTGACCTAAGTTCAGATGCCATTTGAGTTCTTTCTGATCATTAAACCAGCAATGTGGCTATGCTTAGACAAGGCCAGGCAAGCCCAGGGAGGGGAATTTTACCTCAAGCTTACACAAACAACTAGGGAACTTGCCTCCGTATGTTCTTAATGAATTACCAAAAATAGCCACATATTTTCCAATTTAAGATAAAATTTGGGATCCTGGTATTGTCTTGTAGACACTTTTGGTAATGACTTAGGGTCATGTGGTCATGAGTCATACCATAAACACCAACACATAGAAAGCCCAAAACCAATCTGTAACTTTTTTTAACCTACAATTACATAATAAGTAGGAGTACACCAAATTAACATGAAATGGTGGCTATGCTGAAGTCTGAGGCTAAGACTTCATTTTGAATCAAAAGTAACTCTACATCAGGTGTAAAGCCTGTCATTCTTGTAACTCTCCACTGTACCCTGATTAAATACTTGATAAATAATTTCGGAGAATGATGTAACTTTGCTTGCTTACAGGTTTTGTTTGCTGTGTAGGAAGTCAGGTCTAAAATAATTCTCAGAACAGATGCTTACTCAAAACAAACTAGAATTACACATGTCCTCCTTGCAGTCACTCAACGAGGGTCTCATAATTGTTTTGACACCAGATGTGCCCAATTGGATGATTATTTTATGCTTTACAGTTTGATTATACCCAATTGGGTATAATCAAACAACTTTAGAAACGTGTAATCTCCCACTGTAAGGATAAAGATTTTTGCTTAGTAGACCTAACTCTGTTAAAACAAAACCAAAAAAAAAAAACTCACTGCCGTCAAGTTGATTCCCGCTCAGAGTGACCCTCTTTGGGTTTCCAAGGAGATAAATCTTTACAGAAGTAGATTGCCCAGTCTTCTTTCCATGGAGTGGCTGGTGGGTTTGAACCACAACCTTCTGGTTAACAGACTTAGGCTCTAGGCTACCAGAGCTCCTTGTTGTTAGAATAAGACTCCATATTTTTAGTTAAAATGCCATTTATTTAAAACCTGGCTTCAACTTTCTGTTATAAATATCTTGTTTTCTCTCTAAGATACAGTTATTAGTTCCTGCTGGACCCTGTGATATAAGACAGGGTCATCTCTGCCAATAAAGGCCCCTGGGCCAGACCTTGGGACCAAGCCACCTGGACTTTGACAAACACTGTTGGTACCTCTTGAGGATTTCCTGACTGCTGCAAACTCACAAAAAACATTCCTTTCTTAATTACCCATTGTGCTATCTAACTTTTGGAAAACTGTTAACTGAACCTGCATACATACTGTCTCTATTTTCCTTTACTATAAGAACCCCTGATTATAAATGCTAAGCAGAGTAGATGTTTTTGGAATCACTGAGATGCCATCTGTCTCTCATTTAGTGCCCCTTCTGATTAAAACTCTCTTCTTCTCCTTGATTTCTGGTGGATTATTGGCTGCACCACTCCAGGGCTGGATCCCAGCATTTTTCAGGTAACACTATCAATCAGATGTACCATCACTCAGTTTTGTAACCATAACCTAAATATTAACCAATCAATGAATTTTATGAATTTCCTTATATTTTCTCACATTAACTCTTTGAACTGTCTCCTCCTTTAAACACTTAGTTCTGAATCCTCTGGAGTTTATCAATTTGCAAATTACTTTACAACTTGCAAAAAAGACAAGGAGGCCACATGTTCTGACCTCCTCTAACCCCACAAGAGGAAGACAGAATCACCATCAATAGCCCAAGGCCTATTACTGCAAGGCCAGACATGCTGCCTCCCTCCAGCCCTTTCACCAACC
>NW_006922219.1:8724-9638 GCF_000298275.1 Orycteropus afer afer | reverse complement strand
AATTCATTGGAAACTATCAGCCTCATGCTGATGTTTTCTGTCATCTGAATGATTGTCTTTATTTTGTCTTTGTTTAAGGCTTAAGAAAACAGTCTCTATGCAATATACTTGAATCTGGATCTTTTTACCCCTAACACACTACTAATACAATAATAAAACTTTTCTTTCTTTTCTATATTTGTGGAGAGTTTTCTCAACTAGGAGTAGATTTTATTTTAAGTCACTTTTCTTCAACAGTCATCAGTATGTTTTTTTAATATCTTCCCATGTTTGGAAAATTTCTCAATTTTGTCTTCTGCCTCCCCACAGTTACTGATTGCTTTCAACTGATTCTGACTCATACCAAAACCAAAACCAAATCTACTGCCATCAAGTCAATTCCAACTCACAGTGACCCTGTATGACATAGAACTGCCCCCATAGTATTTCCAAGGTTGTAAATCTTTCAGGAACAGACTGCCACATCTTCCTCCTTCAGAGTGGCTGGTGGGTTGAACCACCAATCTTTTGGTTAGCATCTGAGTGCTTTAACGTCTACCCACATTAGACACTGGATTTCATTCTTCCAGAGTCCTCTGTAGGTATGATACAGGTGTGCAGTTTAAAATATACAATTAAATGTATCTGCATGACTGTCATTTGGAAATGAGCAATGTAAGAAAGCAGGTGTCACACACACAAAAAAAGAATTCTTGTGCATGATAGAAAAGGAGTTGTCTGATTTTTAAAGGTAGCAGGGGCAGTTTTCTAGTCTCCAAGCTAGAAATGTATTTTAAATTATACTTTACATTTATTATCAGTTGAGATGTTTCAAAAAATGGATGCAACACATATAGCAAGAAATTTGGAAGACAGCTACCCGGCCAGCCAACTGGAAGAGATCCATATTTGTGCCAATTCCAAAGAAAGGTGAT
>NW_006922219.1:6560-7679 GCF_000298275.1 Orycteropus afer afer | reverse complement strand
CTCCTTAGAAGTAAGGATGGTGAGGCTTTGACTTTCTTACTTTAGTCATGTTGTCAGAAGGGACCAGTCACTGGAGGAGGATATCATTCTTGGTAAAGCAGCTAGCGATTCAACAAAACAGTGAAGACATGCCATGAAATGGATTGACACAGTGGCTGCAACAAGGGGCTCAAGCATAGCCACAATTGTGAAGATGGCATAGGACTGGTCAGTGTTTCATTTAGTTGTACATTTGGTCCCTGTGAATTGGAATCAACTTCATGGCATCTAACAACAGTAATAACAATTATTATTATTATATTTTGCTCATTTTGAGAATGTTGTTTTTGCTTATTGATCTTGACCCTCGCAACTCTGAGGAAACTCCCATATTGCTTGTCATCTGCAAATACTGATTGCTTTATCCAGTTTGTTCTAATTCCTAAAAATAATTAATTTTCCTTGTCTTATTACTTTGGTGAAGACTCATAGTGCAATGTCGGAAGGTAGAAAACATCATTGCTTTTGTTTCTAATTTTAAAATGAGAAGGTTTTTTAAAATATTACTAACTTAAATGTTTGCTATAGGTTTTAAATAAATATATCTAATTATTTTAAGAAAGTCATCTCAATTCTTAATGTATCAAAAATTTTCTCTCAAATGAATGCTGCATTTTATTGAATGTTCTTTTAGGAATTTATTAAAGTGATTTAAAATTTCCTCTTTAATGTATCAATGTTAATATAGTGGATTCAATTGGCTAATATTATAACAATTCTATACTTAAAAGGACATCACACAGGGTCATAATCTATTCTTTGTTTTTTCTGTTGAATCCAGATTATTAAATCTTAGTAATTAAGATTTTTATATTTATCCTCATAAATGAAATTACCTTATGTATTTTTTATAGGACTATGAGCATTTCTGTCTGTTTGTAGCTTTTCCTTTCATGGTTATTGTAATCTCATAAAAGGAATTGTATGGCATGTCTTCCTTTTTTTTCCTAGACCACGAAGTGTTTTTATTAGATAAGGACTCTCTCTGTTCAAAGAAGGTTTGACAAAATATATAAATAAAAGTATCAAAATAGGGAGCCAATGACACTTTTTTATTTTCTCATTCCTTTTCCAATACCA
>NW_006922219.1:1756-4870 GCF_000298275.1 Orycteropus afer afer | reverse complement strand
GTTTTTTATTTTGGTTTTAGAGAAGTAACAGATTACAATTCAGGTACAAGGACACTCAGGATATAATTCTTCAATCAGGATAGCTTCTTCTCACCTGTGCTTCAGGAACACCTCTCTTTAGCCTTCAGGTCTCAGCCTGACCTCTGCCCTGCTTGGGCAAGTGTTACCAAGCTCTTTTAGCTCTGCTGATAGGTTCATCCCACTCCACCAGCAAGGCTCCTGTCCAAAGGCGCTCATCTTTCTCATTCTATGGGTGGAGAATCCCACAACTCAATGTCATGCTGGTCTCTTTGTTGCATGGGTTCTGCTCCCTCTACTGTCACTATGTCTCTGCTTTCTCTGTTGTCTCTCTGCCATCTACTGCTGTCTCAGCAAAGTGTTACAGTTCTTCTCTCTCTCCATCTCCTGGGTGGAGGAGGTCCAGCACAGGCACCTTGGGTCCAAGGATGCACTCAACTCCTGGCTGCTCTTTCTTGATGGTAACAAGAGCCTCCCTTTCCATGCCTGGGATGGCTCGTTTTAAATCAGTAGAATGGCAAAACTGACCAATCCCCACGTTAGCATTCCATACACCTTATATGGGTAGTCCCACCCCCACAAAGGTACCATGTACCTTATTTACTTTGTTAACAAACTGTCCAACCTCATTGGTGGGCTACAAGCAGTTCATATTTGCATATTTCCACCCAGTCATCTGGCAGAAGTCAGAAGGCCATTGCTAAAAGAGCCACCCTAAGTAGTTCACTGCACTACAATTTCGTATCCTACCTCATCCCCTATCAAATAGATAATCCAGTACAGGATCATGTATGCATTTAATTGTCATATTACTTTATTTTTTTCTTAGGCTTTCATGATTGTGGTTTAATATATTTGATAATATTGAAAATGCTATCTTTGAATTTTTTCATTTTTCAAATATCTGTCAGTGATATATAAAAATACTTTTGATTTAAGATTTTGATTGTATATGCAACAACTTTGCTGAACTCTACTAGTAATTTCAACAATGTATCTGTACATATTTTGGATTTTCTGTAAACAAAAAATACTGTTTGCAAAAGATGGCAATTTTTGTTGTCTTGTTTTTAATTTTTTATTATGATTTGGGTGAAAGATTACAGAGCAAATTAGTTTTCCATTCAACAAGTGGTACACAGTTTCTTTTGTAACATTGATTGCCGTACCCACAATGTAGCAGCACTCTTCCATTTCCTCCCTCTGGTTACCATTTCCCTTTGTCCTTCTTTCCTATCTATTCTTACTTTCTGAGTTTTACCCTTTGGCAAGTGTTCCTTTTTGATTGTTTATGGTTGATTGTTCTAAGGAGTATATACCTCCCTGGTGTTATTCTTCACCTCTTAGGTCTGTCTGTTATTGGGATGCAAAACTTGAGCCGTGGGACTGAGGTCAGCTCCAGGCTTGATGGGTGATTATAGACCATAATCTCGGGGGTTTCACCAGTATTAATCAGACCAGTAAGCCTGGTCTTTTTTTTATTATTTTGAGTTTTGGTCCACATTTTTCTACCAGTCTATCCAGGACTCCTATGTGATCATTTTCAGACAGGCTGGCAATAGTAATTTGTCAGTTCCTGGGTCGTGGAGGCTGAGGTTCCAATGGTTCACTAGTCCCTTGGACTAATTGTTTCCAAGTGTTTTCTTCATTCTTCTTTGCTCTGAACAAGAAGAGACCAATAATTGCACCATTGATGGCCACTCACAAGCTTTTAAGACCTCAGTGACTACTCAACAAAGTAGGATGTAGAACAATCTCATTGTCGACTTTGCTATGGCCATTGAACTTGATCTTCCCTATTTCTTCAGTCTTAAGCCCTCAGGCCTCACTTCCTCAAGGTGTTTGGTTATGGTAATGAAGTTTTCATAACTTTCTACTCTGTTAGCTCCACGATACATATGGACTTCTTTTTATTGTGATTTGGGTGAAAGTTTACAGAGAAATTTCCTTTTCCAAACAGCAGTTCCCACATACTTTGTCCCATGACTTAACTGCAATTTCTCACAATGTAACAGCTCTTTTCCCACTTCCTTTCCATAGTTACCTCTTCCTTGTGTCCTTCCCTCCTATGCAATCCTGCCCCCCAAGCTGTCTCCCTGTGGATACACACACAGTCCTTCTATTCTCCCATGATTGATCTCTCCAAGGAGTACATCTACCTAACATAAATGCTCAGCTCATATGTCTGTCTTTTGTTTGGCTGGAAGCCACAGGAGTGGGGTTCAGTTCTAGACCTGAAGGGCAGCTAGGGACCATAATCTCAGGGGTTTCACCAGGCTCTATCAGACCAGCGAACCTGGTCTTTTTTTATGATTTTAAGTTTCGTTCCACATTGTTCTCCAACTCTTTCCAGGATCTCCTACACAGATCCCCCTCCAAGTGGTTAGCGGTGGTAGCTGGGCACCATCTAGTTCTTCTGGTCTCATATAGGTTGTCTGGTAGTCATACAGGTTGAAGAATGCATGGTGTATCAGTCTCTTGGAGTAATTGTTTCCATGTATCTTTGGTTTTCTTCATTCTTCTTTGCTCTGGATGAGGAGACACTAATCATTGCATCTAGATGGCTGCTTGCAAGCTTTTAAGATCTCAGTCGCTACTCGCCAAAGTAGGATGTGGAACAATGTTTTTGTGTGGTATGTTATGCCAATTGAGCTTGATGCTCCCTGTGACCATGGTCCTGAGCCCACAGGTACAATTACTCACTCCCTTCAGTAGCTGGCTATGGCCAAAAAGTGACTACAACCTTGTCCCTTGTCAGCTCTAATACATACCTGGATATTCTTCCAGAACATACAAATACAATTGTAGAAACATTGTCTGCCAACCCTATACATGGTCATGGGTACACTCCCTCCTACACAGACATACCTGATTGTTCACCCTGTCCACCAATCTATCCACCCCGTATATCAATGTTTGCCATCACTGACAACGTAGTACTCTGTGTGAAAAAGGACTCATCTTTGTTGTCTGTGCCTCCCATGTTGTTGTTGTTGTTGTTATGTGCCATTGAGTTGGACCTGACTCATAGCGACCCCTCCTTGGGTTTCTAAGGCAGTATCACTACGGAAGTAGATTGCCCAACCTTCCTTCTGA
>NW_006922219.1:0-1104 GCF_000298275.1 Orycteropus afer afer | reverse complement strand
TCTCCACATCCTCACCAGCATTTGTTATTTTCTGTCTTGTTGAACTTTGCTACTAGTGCTGGGGCAAGATGGTATCTCATTGTTGTTTTGATTTGCATCTCTCTAATGCCTAATGATCATGAACATTTTTTCATGTGGTTCTTGGCCACCTTAATATCCTCTTTAGTGAAGAGTCTATTCATATCTTCTGCCATTTTTAATTGGATTATTTGTCTTTTTCTTGTTGAGGTGTTGGAGTTTTCTATAAATTCTAGACATAAGTCCCTTGTCATATATGTCATTGCCAAATATTTTTTTTCCCAATCTGTAGGATCTCTTCTGACTGTTTTGGAGAAGCCCTTGTAAGTGCATAAAATTTTAATTTTCAGAGGGTCTCATTCATCTAGATTATCTTCTGCTGTTTGTGCATTTTGGGTTATGCTTGACAGTCTATTTATGCCACATAATAGGGCCCCAAAATTTGCTCCTAGCTTTTCCTTGAGGAACTTTACAGTTTTAGGTTTCACATTTAAGTCTTTGATCCATCTGGAGTTAGTTTCTGTGTGTGGTTTGAGATGCAGATCTTGTTTCCTTTATCTGCAAATGGATCTCCAGGTTTTCAGCACCATTTGTTAAACAACCTCTTCCCCCATTTAATAGATTTCAGCCTTTTATCAAAGATTAGTTGTCCATAGGTCAATGGATCTATTTCTGGGTTCTCAATTCTATTCCATAGGTCTATGTGTCTGTCGTTGTACCAAAAGCAGGCTGTACAGTAGGTTTTGAGATCTTGCAGTGTGAGACCTCCTACTTTTTGTTCTTCTTCAATAGTTCTTTGCTTATGCAAGGTCTGTTTCCTTTCCATACAAAGTTAGTGACTGGTTTTTCCATATCCTTAAAGAATGTTGATGTGATCTGGATTGGGATTACATTGAACATATAGATTGCTTATGGTAGAACTGACATTTTCATAATGTTCAATCTTTTTATCCATGAATGTGGTATATACTTACATTTATGCAGATTTCTTGTGGTTTCTTGAAGAAGTCTTGTAGTTTTCTTTTTACAGATCCTTTGTGTCTCTGGTAAGATTTATTCCCAAGTATTTTATTTGTTTGGTAGCTG
>NW_006922218.1:1404687-1405239 GCF_000298275.1 Orycteropus afer afer | reverse complement strand
TGACAAAACACAAGGCTCCAAGAATTGATGGAATACCCATGGAGATGTTTCAACAAACAGATGCCATTCTGGAGCATGTAATTATCTATGCTAAGAAATTTGGAAGACAGCTACCTGGGGACTTGACTAGAAGAGACCCATATTTGTAGCCATTCCAAAGAAAGATGATCAAATAAAATGTGGAAATTATTGAAGAAAAACATTAATTTTACATGCAAGTAAAATCTTGCTGAAGATAATTCAAAAATGGTTGCAGCAGTATATTGCCAGGGAACTTCCAGAAATGAAAGCTGGATTCAGAAGAAGACATGGAACAAGGGATATCATTGCTGATGTCAGATGGGTCTTGGCTCAAACCGAAGAATAGCAGAAAGATGTTTACCTGTGTTTTATTGACTATACAAAAGCATTTAAACATGTGGATCATAACAAATTATGGATAACATAGTAATGGGAATTCCAGAAGACTTAACTGTGCTCATGAGGAAACTGTACATAGACCAGGAGTCTGTGGTTTAAACAGAACAAGGGGATACTACACAGTTTAAAATC
>NW_006922218.1:1402631-1403987 GCF_000298275.1 Orycteropus afer afer | reverse complement strand
GAGAAGAACTAATGTGTCTGTCTGGAAGAAGTGCAGCCGGAATGCTCCATGAAAGTTAGAACGGTCAGACTTCGTCTCACCTCCTTTGGTCATGTTGTCAGAAGGGGCTATTCTCTGGAGAAGGACATTATGCTTGCTTAAGTGGAGGGCCAGCAGAAAAGGGAAAGACCTTTTACAAGATGGATTAACACAATGGCTACAAGAATGGGCTTAGGTATAGCAAGAACTGTGAGGCTGGCACAGGACCAGACATTGTTTCTTTCTGTTGTACCTGTGGTCTCTATGATCTGGAACTGACTTGACAGCACCTAACAACAACAACAATAACAACAACTTATCTAATAAACACTATAATCAAGAGTGTTGTCTGTGCATTCCATGCTGCCATTAAAATGAATTATCAGAAAACTATTAGAAAAGTAGAGAGTGCTGTGGGAGGGACAGTTGGCATCAGAATTGATAAAACATTTGAGGGTGGTGGTATATTTGACTAATGCCTCATAGAAATCAGCCTTGGATTGATGCTGCTGATGGTAATTCTATCTCCCCCTCATGTAGTAAGAGGAGGTCAGACATTGCCAAGCCTATACCCTTTTTGCACTATCCCTACTCTATTCTTGCTTCTTGGAGTCTCTTTGAAGCACAACAGCCAAAGTTATCCTTTCAATGTGTCAATCATCAAGTCACTCCTCTGCTGAATACCATCCAGTGACTCCTTGCCTCACTGATTGTAGTCAGTGACTTACCAATGGCCCAACATTCCCTGAACAATTCAGATCCAAGTCAAATCTCTGACCTCATCAACAACCTGTTTCTGTTGCAGTATTAGTGATGTTGTTGTTGTTGTTGTTAAGTGCCGTCGAGTCGTTTCCGACTCATAGCGACCCTATGCACAGCAGAACGAAAGCAGTATTAGTGATACTGCCTCGGAAACCCAAGCAGGGGTCGCTGTGAGTCGGGTCTGACTCAAGGGCACATAACAACAACAACATTGTTCACCTTGCGATTACTCAAGTATGCCAGATGTTTATCTAACTCAGGGCATTACCATTGTTTGTTCTTTGAAACATTGTGTCCAAATGTTACCTCCTCAATTCCTCTTATGATTTCTTGAAAGTAATAGAAAAGAAAGATGGGAACCCACATGTGTCACACATGCACACACACTCCCTGGACTCCTCCTTCTCATGCTTTCATTTTCCCTAGAATGTCACATTCTTTACCATACTATATAGTGACCTTACTTCCATTATTAATTTCCTTACGGTTTCATTAGAAGCTATGCTCCATGAATTGGTGATCCTTTCCAATTCTTGTTTTTACATAAGCTATTATGTAGTGTTTGGCACACAATAG
>NW_006922218.1:1400640-1401446 GCF_000298275.1 Orycteropus afer afer | reverse complement strand
AAAAAAAAAAAAAAGGTCTCAGGGGATTCTTCCACTACAGATAGCAGAAACAAGCCTAGTTGGGCTGGGGATTGGACATGACTAGTTCAAAGTCAGTGAACTGTGGGTGGCATGCAGAGAATAGAGACCTTTTTTTTTTTTGAGAGAAGGTTATAAAAGGTATTCCAAAGAGAGATGTACCTGTCATTGATTTCTCATACTCTAGTACAGTAGAAATGAAAGAGTACAGTTTCTATCTGGAAGATTAAAAACAGGAGTTTTTGAGCTAGCCATTTTACCATTTCTAAAATCCTTTGTGAGCAACTATAAATGTTACTATATCTCTCTTGTTAAAGGGTATTCAGTGGATTTTTTTTTTTTTAATTAAGAGAATCAACGGTAGAGTTATCTTCCTTTTTTATACTTTTAGAGGAAAATATCCTAAAACCAAAAGACAAGAACTGCAAGTTAGTTGATATAAATTTTAAACTAAACAAACAAATCTGTCCATCTCTTTTGTCTAAATCTAATGGTGATATGGTATCACTCAATGTGTTAGGTATAATTAAATACTAGATGTCCTGTGAAACATTAAAGATATCCACAACACCATCAATTCCAATTGCAGTTTTTATACATTATTCTTTATAAATGCAATCAGGAACCTATCCACAAAGATATCCCATTTTTCAAATCACAGTCAAGAACAAAATATCTTGATTTACTGTATCTATCAAAATATACATGATTTTTTATACACAGTTCATGATTGATTTGAAGAAATAGAACTGATTCTATTAAAGAGTAATAATCTCTATTTCTAAAAA
>NW_006922218.1:1395661-1397042 GCF_000298275.1 Orycteropus afer afer | reverse complement strand
CATATGAAGTAATTTATTATGGCAATCCTAGGGAACTAATATAGGAGCCCTGGTAGCATAGTGCCTAAGGCACTTGACTGCTAACCAGAAGGCTGGTAGTTCAAACCCACCAGCCACTCCTCGGAAAGAAGGTTGGGCAATCCTACTTCTGTAGT
The DNA here is from genome assembly GCF_000298275.1 of Orycteropus afer afer. Taxonomy (NCBI): domain Eukaryota; kingdom Metazoa; phylum Chordata; class Mammalia; order Tubulidentata; family Orycteropodidae; genus Orycteropus; species Orycteropus afer. The sequence goes on along the minus strand of NW_006922218.1, from coordinate 1,396,887 downwards.
GATACCACCTCAGAAACCCAAGAAGGGGTCGCTGTGAGTGGGGGCTGACTCAACAGCACATAACAACAACAACAGGGAACTAATACAGCAGTAATTTTATCTTTTCATATAAACATGCTTTGAGTTTTACAGTACTGAGCAATTAGTTGTTAACTAATAAATAATTTTATAATTTCTATTTTTTCCTTAAAATTCTACTTTTGGTTTCTTCTTCCCTCAATATTCCAAATGTTTTAGCTGAAATAATTCAATAATAAGTGACATAATAAAAAAGTTCATTTCAGGTTTCAGGTATAAGAACAAGAATCAATAAACAGATGAACTTCTCTAAACTACCACTTAAACTAAGAGACTATGTGGTAGCAAATTTATAGTACAGTTTAAAAACAAAAGACAAACAATGTTTTAAATCAATTAAATAGATTCAGATGGGATCAAATTATTTCTTATCTGGATCAAATCACTTTGCCCTAGATTTTACTGTGATTCTCAACTGTGTTTTGAGAGTTAGACCTGAATTTTAGAATGAAACTCAATATTGTGCAATCAATGATGATAACTCTTATACAATGTTAGAAACTCGGAAAGGAGGCAGTAACTAAATTGAACAGTTATGGAGAAAATAAATGTCACATTATATTTCATGCCACAGTATGAGGAAGTACACTTGGGACTAGATGCTGAAAGTGAGTGATCAAGATCATTGGACAGGGTAGGGTTTGTTGATGTGGAAGCATTCTCCCAAAATACTGGATTTAAACCTCTGCAAATATTTTAGGAGATGGTGCAAATGTTTAGAAAAATGAATGGTGCATACTGAGCAAAACTGAAGTGACAGAATTCCTATAGAAGAAGGTGGAGAAAGGAATTCAAAGGCTCAAGGATGTTGACATGCTGGAAAGGATAAGCTTATTCACATCCAAAACACCCACCAATTGATTGTTTCTTGGGACAACCAAGATGTACCATTCATCAAGGCTATGTGAAATGCACTATTGAGAGTGATAAGGTGAATATGTCCAATGGTAGTTTTTCTGTAGTCAGGGCTGAAAGTAGGATAAAACTCTGTTAAAGACTTGCTGTTGCTAAGAGCATGATGGTGGAAACTGAAAACAAGGGGTAGCAACATTTAGCCACTAGAAACCAGGGGTCACAATTATTGCAATGACCATCAAAGTCAGGAGGAATCCATTCATATATTATACAGAGACTTAGGGGTGTGTTCA
>NW_006922218.1:1392537-1393781 GCF_000298275.1 Orycteropus afer afer | reverse complement strand
GACTCGATGGCACATAACAACATAACAACAACAACATTAAAAATAGAGGATCAGAGGAAATTTGTGTTCACATAGAATGGATAAAAACAAGCATTTACAATTTTTCCCCACAGCTTTGTTAACATTCATACCCTTCATCATAATATACTATAAAATACATATGCATGGACTTCATTGTGCCAAAGGCATTTGACTGCTAACCACAAGGCTAGTTGTTCAAACCCACCAGCCTCTCTTTGGAAGGAAGATTGGGCAATCTATTTCTGTAGAGATACCTCCTCAGAAACCCAAGGAATGATCATTATAAGTCAGGACTCACTTGATGGCAGTGAGTGAGTGTGTGTGTGTGTGTGTGTGTGTGAGTGTCACAATAATCAATTGGTTTGATTTATTATGTTGAAGGGACTGGTTAATGAAGAGGTAACTTATTTAATAAAGAGGATTTATTAAGAAAGATACATTCTAGAACGCAGGAAGTAAACCATGTGAAAATTCAGGGACCTACCACACCCATAAAATATTTAGTTTTGTCTTGGTCACTGGTAAGCCAGGTTACATTCACAAAGTTAAAGACAAATTATTGCATCTTACACCTCTTACAGTGGACAGTAAAAGACAATTTTCATTTCTAAGAGTAGCTCTGAGTAAGAAAAGGCTTAGTGGTGGCTCCAGACTGTGAAACAAGTGACTGTGGTCCTAACATTTTGGCCAAAAATCCAGTATATCCTATGGTGTTGGAGTTATCTGTATTTGGAAAATGTGCTATCTGGAATTTGTGGCAAGAGTTAGTGGGAGATCGCATTGCAGAGTACAAAGCCTATAGATGACCAGACTATGTACAGTAGGTAATTATATGCATTTTAAAAGACAGCTTTTGGTATATTAGTGGACTTGGCAGAAAGAAAATGCATAGGACAGAACGTGATGATGAAGCTGAAATCACCTATTATGATGTTCCTTACACACTCACTGTCCAGGCAGAATTCTGCTCACACCATAATTATTTCCATATGCTAATGCTCAGGATTAGCGATTATGTTACCTTGCTTGGCTAATGGGACTTTGCATATGTGGTTAAGGCTATGGACCGTGAGATGAGGAGATCATCCTGGATCATCCAAGGGGCCCATTCTAATCACATGAGTCCTTGAAATTGGGGAAACATTTCAGGCTGTGACCGTAAAGAGATGCAATGATGGAACAAGGTTCAGAGCCATGCAATATTGCTGGTTTGAAGATAAAGA
>NW_006922218.1:1387358-1391007 GCF_000298275.1 Orycteropus afer afer | reverse complement strand
GGAATTCCTATTTTTCACAATAAAATAATTTGTTATGATCCTCAAAGCCAAATGCCTTTGTATAGTCAATAAAATACAGGTGGAAATCTTTCTGGTATTCTTTGCTTTTAGCCAAGATCCATCTGATATCAGCAATGATATCTTTCATTCCACATCCTGTTCTGAATCCAGCTTGCATTTCTGGAAGTTCCCTCTCAGTATATTGTTTTAAAATTATCTGCAGCAAAATTTTTGCTTGTGTGCGATATTATGACATTGTTCAATAAATTGCACTTTTGGTTGGATCAACTTTCTCTGTAATGGGTACAAATATGGATTTCTTCCTAGCTGGCATTTCAATCACCAATAATAATCAATATATTTTGATTGCATATTTAGTCAATCTCAGGCTGCCGAGCTTGGTAAAATTCTTCAGTTTCTTCATTTATTGCTTTAGTGGTTGGTGTGTAGTTTTGAAAACAGTGGTATTAACTGGTCTTCCTTATACCGAACCAAACTCACTGCCATTGCATTGATTCCAACCACAGGCACCCCTGCTTGGGTTTCCAAGGTGGTATCTCTATGGAAGTAGATTGCCTCGTCTTTCTTCTGAGGAGTGGCTGTTGGGTTTGAACTTCCAGCCTTCTAGTTAGCAGTCAAATGCTTTAGGAACTATACCACCAGAGCTTCTTTATAGGCATATAGATATTATCCTGTCACTGAAAGTACAGCGTTTCAGGGTAGATTTTGAAATATCCACTTTGATGATGAATGTGATGCCATTCCTCTTCTATTTGTCATTCTGACATAGCAGGTCATATGATTGTCTGATTCAAAATTGTCAATACCAGTCCATTTCAGCCTATGATATCTATATTTATTTGCTCCATCTCATGTATGACAACTTCCAAATTTCCTAGATTCATACTTTGTACATTCCATGTTCTGATTATTAATGGATGTTTGCAGCTGTTTCTTTCCTGTTTGAGTCATGCTTGAGTCATCAGCAAAAGAAGCTTCAGAAAGCTTTACTCCATCCATATCATTAAGGTCAACTCTACTTTGAGAGGCAGCTTTTTCCCAGTTGTATTCTGAGTGCCTTCCAACCTGAGAGACTCATCTTCTGTCACTCTATCATAGAATGTTTTACTGTGCTTCATAAAATTTGCCAGTAATTTATCAGACACTGTTTTGCTGCTATTCATAAGGTTTCACTGGCCAATTTTTCCAGAAGTGGATGGCCCAATCCTTGTTGCCCATCTGTCCTAGTCTGGAAGCTCTGCTAAAACCTGTCCACTGTGGATGACCCTGCTGGTACTTGAAATACCAGTGACATAGCCTCAAGCCTCCTAGCAACACACAAGCCACCAAAGTATTACCAACTGACAGATGAGTGGTGGATATAAACATTTAAGAGGCAACAAAGATTCTTTCATTGGGAAGTTAGTAAGGAAAATATAGTGGTAATCCAATGTAGAATATCATTTATTAAAGGTCTAAAATATTGTGTGGAAAAAAAAAAGAATGAAAAATGAAGTCTGAAGCACTATTCGATAATTGAGTTCAAACTACTTACACACAAAATAATCATTTAAGTTTTAATGAGAACTGTAAATAAAAATATGTTCATGTACTCCCATGAGGGTAAGAAAATATAGAGATAAATGAAGATAAAACATGATAAATAAATAAAAGAGAGATGATTCAAGATATTGTAATATCAGTGTATCACAGCAGGCATATGAGTAACTCTACCCTTTGCACATATGGTGCACATTACATGTGTAATTATGACATATATAACTAAAATATCATCAAGACAAATCTTGTACGTATTACATTTTTGGTTAAATTATAAGAGAAAAATAAAAGTCTTCAGGCAAAAGAAAAAAAAAACTGTATTCTAAAAATATAGGATAAGGCCTTAATAAATTAATTATTAAACAAGTTTATTAATTTATAATACTCAGCTGCATTGAACATCTTTGTTGTTGTAGTTAGGTGCCTTAGAGTGGATTTGGACTCATAGTGACCCTATGTATAACTGAAAGAAATACTGCCTAGTCCTACACTGTCATCACAGACTTTGTTATGTTTGAGCCCATTGTTGCTGTCACTGATTCAGTCTGTCTCGTTGAAAGTCTTCCTCTTCTTTTGCTAACTCTCTACAAAGTATGGTGTCATTTTTCATGGACTGATCCCTCTTGATAACATGCCCAATGTATATGAGAGGAAATCTCACCATCCTCACTTCTAAGGAACATTCTGACCACACTTCCTCCTGGACAGATTGTCCATTCTTTTGAAAGTCCATGGTGTATATTCAATATTACTTGCCACTATCGTTACACAAATATATCAATTCTTTGGCCTTAGGCATTGCCCACATTTCATATGTATATGAGGCAACTGAAAGTACCATGGCTTGGGTCAGCCACACTTTACTCCTCAAAGTGCTATGTTTGCTTTTTAATGCTTTAAAGAGGTAATTTGTAGCAGACAATGCAATGAAGTGTTTGATTTCTTGACAGCTGTTTTCATGGACATTCATTGTGGGTTCAAGTAAAGTGAAATCCTTGACAACTTTAATCTTTCGGCTGTTTATTATGATGTGACTTATTGGTCCAGTTGTGGGGATTTTTGGTTTCTTTACATTAAGGTGGTATCAATATTAAAGGCTATAATCTTTGATCTTCATCAGTATGGGCTTCAAGTTTTCTTCACTTTCTGAAAGTTAGATCGTGTCTTTTGCATATCATAGATTGTTAATACGTTTTCCTACAATACTGATGTGTCTCAGATTACTTGCTCATAAGCAGAACTGTCTTCTGGAATACCTTTTTTTATTTTTGGCAGTGTTAGCCACAATTTTTTATGATCCACACAGTCAAGTACCTCTGCATAGTCAGTAAAAAACAGGTGAACAAATATCTTTCTTGTGTTCTCTGCAGTCCACCATGATCCATCTGACATTAGCAATGATACTGCTTGTTGTACATCTTCTTCTGCACTTGGCTTGAATTTCTGGCTGTTCCCCATTGATGTACTGCTGCAATCATTCTTTAATTGTCTTTACCAAAATTTTATTTGTGTGTGATATCGATGTGTTTGATAATCTGCATTTTTGTTGCAACAACTTTGTTCAAAATGGGAAGAAGTATGGCTGTCTTCCAGTTGGTTGGTCAGATAGCTGTCTTCCAGTTGGTTGGTCAGATAGCTGTCTTCCATAGAGGAATGAGCTCTTCCAATGTTCCCTTCTGTTTGTCAAAACATTTCAATTGGTATTCTGTTAATTCCTGGGGTTCACTAATGTCTTCAATGGAACTTGGATGTCTTCAACACCTTCTGTTCTTGATCATAAACTATATCCTGAAATGGTTCAACATTGACCAATCTTTTGGGTACAGTGAATATGTGCATTTGTTGCATCTTCTTTTCATACTTCCTGCCTTATTCAATGTTTCACCCTTTGTATCTTTCAACTCAACTCAAGGTTTGAGTTTTCCTCTTCAATTCTTTCACCTTGAGAAATGCCAAGCATGCCTTTTGCTTTTGGTTTTCTAAGTCCACATTTAATTATAAAACTTTTTTTTTTCTTTTTTGTCTTCCCAAGCCATCCTTTGAAATCTGTTCAGCTCTTTTACTTCATAATTTCTTCCATTAGCTTTAC
>NW_006922218.1:1385663-1387013 GCF_000298275.1 Orycteropus afer afer | reverse complement strand
GGGTTTGACTCGACGGCACATAACAACAACAACAATATATTCCTTGAGGGAGCACTGGTGGGGTAGTGCCTAAGACATTTGACTGATAACCAGAGGGCTGGTAGTTCAAACCCACCAGCCATTCCTCAGAAGAAAGACTGGGCAATCTACTTCTGTAGTGATACTGCTTAGAAACCCAAGGAGTGGTCACTGTGAGTCGGATCCGCCTCAAGAGCAGTGAGTTTGGTTTTTATTCTCTTTTAACATATAAAAAATAACTACCTGAAATAGTTTATGCAAACATAATGTGCACTCACACACACATACTTGAAAAAAATTACAGTTCTTCTTATAATAAAAAAAATTAAAATCTCATTTACAGGTATATTTTTACATATGAAAAATCAATGAAAATTTTGCTTTAACTTTCTGAAAACCTTTTAAGATTATAATATATGATGATTTCTCATGTTAATAAGAAAAATGTGAGAAAAACAAGAACTAAGGAAACATAACAGAATGTCTATCTAAGCCAAATCTTTTCATTTGTCTGAAAGGCAGGTTGATAAATCATATAATTAGGTTTTATTTATTCCTTATTAATTGTATATTTAACAAAGTCTGAACTTATCTTTTTAGTTATACTTACACATAGCTGGAAGAGGAAAGTTTAATATGAAAACAATATAATTCTATAAAATAAAATACTATTAACATCTAATATACCTCAAAATATTTAAATATCTTGCCTACTACGTGCCATGGCTTGTGTCAGGCACACCTTAGTCCTCAAGGAGATATCTTTGCTCTTCAGCACTTGAAAGAGGTCCTTTTCAGGCTATTTGCCTAGTGTTATACATTGTCTGATGTTCTGACTGCTGCTTCCGTTGATATTGACTGTAGAACCAAGCAATGTGAAGTCATTGACAATTTCAATCTTTTCTCCATTTATTGTATTGCTGCATATAGGTCCAGTTGTGAGGATTTTTGTTTTCTTTATATTGAGATGTAATCCATAATGCAGACTGTATTCTTCAATCTTCATCAGTAAGTACTTCAAGTCATCCTCACTTCCAGCAAGCAAAGTTGTGTCATAATTGTATCGCAGGTTGTTAATGATTCTTCTCCAATCCTGATGCCATGTTCTTCATATAGTACAGCCTCCCGGATTATTTGCTCAGCATACAGAGTGAATAAGTATGGTGAAATGATAGAACCCTGATGCACTCCCTTCTTGATTTTAAACCATGCATGTTCCCTTTTCTGTTTGAATGATGACCTCCTGGTCTTTGTACAAGTTCCTTATAAGTACAATTAAGTATTCTGGAATTCCCATTCTCCTCAATATTATCCACAATTTGTTATGATCCA
>NW_006922218.1:1378643-1385304 GCF_000298275.1 Orycteropus afer afer | reverse complement strand
TCAGTGGGTATTCTGTCAATTCTTGGATCCTTGTTCTTCACCAATTCTTTTAGTGCAGCTTTGACTTCTTCCTGCAATACCATTTGTTCTTGAACATATGCCACCTCCTGAAATGGATGAAGATCAACCAGTTCTTTTTGGTACAGTGACTCTGTGTATTCCTTCCATCTTCTTTAGATGTTTTTTGCATCATTCAATATTTTGCCCATAGAATCTTTCAACATCGCAACTCAAGGCTTCAATTTTTTTTCCTCGGTTCTTTCAGCTTGAAAAATGTTGAACGTGCTCTTCACTTTTGGTTTTCTAACTCCAAATCTTTGCACATTTCATTATAGTATCTGGCTTTGTCTGCTGGAGCTGCTCTTTGAAGTCTTCTGTTCAGCTCTTTTATCTTGCCATTCCTTCCATTTGCTTTAGCTACTCTTCGCTCAAGGGCAAGTTTCAGAGTCTCTTCTGTCATTCATTTTGGTCTTCTCTTCTTTTGTTGTCTTTTAGTGACCTTTTACTTTCTTCATGGATGATGCTTTTCATGTCATCCCCCAATTCTTCTGGTTTTCGGTCGTTGGTGTTCAATGTGTCAAATCTATTCTTTAGATGGTCTCTAAATTCAGGAGAGAAATATTCTAGATCTTATTTTGGCTCTCGTGGACTTGTTTCAATTCTCTTTAACTTCAAGTTGAAATTGCATATGAACAGTTGATGGTTTGTTCAACAATCAGCTCCTGGCCTTGTTTTGGCTGAAGATACTGAGCTTTTCCATCGCCTCTTGCCACAGATGTAGTCAATCTGATTGTGTACTCCATCTGGCAAAGTCCATGTTTACAACCACTGTTTATGTTGTTGAAAAAAAGGTATTTGCAATGAATAAATTGCTTGTCTTGCAAAATTTTATGATTCAATCTCCAGCAATATTTCTGTCACCAAGGCCAAATTTTCTGACTACTGGTGATTCTTCTTTGTTTCCAACTTTTGCATTCCAATCACCAGTGATAAGCTACACAGCTACACATCTTGATTGCATGTTCAGTCAATTTCAGACTACAGAAATTGATAAAAATCTTCAATTTCTTCATCTTTGGCTTTGGTAGTTTGTGCATAACTTTAATAGTAGTATTAACAGGTCTTTCTTGTAGACATACAGATATTATCCTATCGTTACCTGGATATCCAGCCATTCCTGAGGTCCCTGAGGCTGCTCCTGCTCAGGCAGAGTAGGAAGCTAGAATTTCTGGGACAGAGTATTAGAAAAAGAGCACTATACACAGACACATTTCCAGATGATATTCTCAATTCTTTAGAAAAGATATTTGTGAGTAAATGACACCTGAGAAACACTGAAATGATGTGAGGACAGCAACTGAAACAATAGCATGGTGACATTGTTTGACATCCTCTAACTTCACAAAGCCAGGAGGAGGATCATTATCCAGATCTACAGCCCAAGGCTGTTTCCTGACTGCCTTCCAGCCCTGTCCATCTGTGACAATTAAACCAGCATTTTGGCTAAGCACACAGGAGCTCTGGTAGTGTAGTGCCAAAGACATTTGATTGCTAACCAGAATGCTTGCAGTTCAAACCCACCAGCCACTCCTCTGAAGGAAGGTTGGGCAATCTACTTCCATAGATAGTGATACTGCCTCAAAACCCAAGGAGGGGTCACTATGAGTCCCTTCTGACTCCATGGCAGTGAGTTTGGTTTGCTTTTGGTGGCTAAGCATAGACAAGTTCCAGGACAAACCTAGAGAGGGGCAGTTTGCCTTCAGGAAGAGTGTGGTTGGAAGTAGATTGAACAAAAATGCAACACACTGCCATCAAGTCAGATCAGACTCATAGGGACCCCTCCTTGGGTTTCTGAAGCAATATCACTACTAAGTAGAGTGTCCAACCTTTCTTCCAAGGAGCAACTGATTTATGGTTACTGGTCAAATGTCGTAGGCACTATGCCACCAGAGCTCCCTGAAAGTAGTTTATGCTCACACAAAGAACTAGGAAACTTGCCTGAGTGTTTCCTTTTCTAATTTAAATTAATGTTGCCTGAGTGTGTCCTTTTCTAATTTAAATTAATGTTGGACTCTTGATATTGTTTTGTAGCCACCTTGTGGCTAAGACTCAGTCAGCATGGTAATGAGTCATATCTGAACCGCCACCTAGCCAGGTAGTCAAGGCCCAGAACCAATCTTGTAACCTTTTTAAATGTTCAGTTATGTACAAATACCAATCACTGTCCTTCCCCTACTTCTGTAGTCCCTCCTGCAACATTGATGAATCAGTTGGCCACCAGTCATGACTTTGTGATGATTTCCTTTGTCATACGTTATTAGACCTATGGACATGATTCAGCAAACTCTATTCAGCTTTATGTACTGTGTACATGCTTATGGTTTCCTTCATCTTGGATGACTGTCTTTGTTTTGTCTTTATCTTTTCCAAGGCTTAATAAAATCATCTCTGTTGAACCTATTTGAGTCTGGGGTCTCCTTTCCCCTATTAGAGACATAAATGCTAATAATTTAGTGTGGATGTATTTATTTATAAGCATGTTCTTCACGAGTAATGTAAGCGTTATATTTTGTGCATGGTAATCTCTCTTAATCCATTGAAATAAAGGTTCCTCATTATTGATTAAAAATACTTGTATAAAAATAATAAATAACTGACTATTTTCTTAGTTTTCTAGCCAGTTGAAATGAAAATAATTTTCAATATGCCTTATTATAAAACAAGTTGATGATTAATACAATTCTCATATAAACTTAACAGTGTGAATTTTGTACTGTATGTGTAATATATGGAGGTAAAATCCAGGCATGAGAACCAAAATTCCATAACATTATAAGCTATCATATACGACATCTGGCTTTTTTTTTTTTTTTGAAACGCACAATGGAATGTTTACTCAAAAGTGAGCAGACTCAAGGAACAAAAATACATTATCTATACTGAATAGCTGGACTTTCTTATATGATAGAAAAGCCAGAGTAGAGCTGCTCCATACTGTTTTCTTGGCTGTAAGAATATGGGAAGTGATCACCAAGCTTTTCTTCCATGGCATTACTGAGTGGGTACCAACTGTCAACCTTTAAATTAGTTGTGGTTTTCAGTTACCGTCGAGTTGACTCCAACTCATAGTGACCCTAGGTACAACAGAGCAAAGCATTGCCTGTTCCTACATCATTCTCACAATCCTTGATATGCTTGAGCCAACTGTTGCAGTGACTTTTGTCAATCCATCTTGTTGAGGCTCTTTCCTTTTCCACTGACCCTCTACTTTACAAAGCATTATATTCTTCTTCTCCAGGGACTAGTCCCTTCTGACAACATGACCAAAGTGGGTGAGCCAATGTCTGGCCATTCTCATTTCTAAGGAGCATTCTGTTCTTACTTCTTCCAGGACATATTTGTTCCTTCTTCTGGCCATCCGTTGTATTTTCAGTATTCTTAATTCAAAAACATCAGTTCTTCAGTGTTCCTTATTCATTGTCCAGCTTTCACATGCATATGAGGTGATTAAAAGTATCATGACTTAGGTTGTTTTTGTTGTTGTTAAGTGCCGTCGAGTCGTTTCCGACTCATAGCGACCCCATGCACAGCAGAACGAAACACTGCTCAATCCCGTGCCAGCCCCACAATCCCTGCTATACTTGAGCCCATCATCGCAGCCACCGTATCAATCCATCTCCTTGAAGGCCTCCCCCTCTTTCATCGACCCTCCACTCTACCAAGCATGACATCCTTCTGCAGGGAATGGTCCCTTCTTACAACATGACCAAAATAGGTGAGACGAAGTCTGGCCATTCTTGCTTCCAAGGAGCATTCTGGCTGCACTTCCTCCAGGACAGATCTGTTAGTTCTTTTAGCAGTCCACGGTACTTTCAGCATTCTTTGCCAGCACCACAACTCAAAAGCATCAACTCTTCTTCGGTCTTCCTTATTCGTTGTCCAGCTCTCACATGCATACCAGACGATTGGAAATATCATGGCTTGTGTCAGGCGCACCTTAGTCCTCAATGAGATATCCTTGCTCCTCAGCACTTGAAACAGTTCCTTCGCAGTTGACTTTCCCAATGCTACACATCTTCTAATGTCCTGACTGCTGCTTCCGTTGGCATCGATTGTAGAACCAAGCAAAGTGAATTCCTTGACAACCTCAAGATTTACCTAATGCAGTACAATGTCTGATTTCTTAACTACTGCTTCCATGGGTGTTGATTATGGATCCAAGTCAAATGAAATCCCTGACAACATTAGTCTTTTTCTCCATTTCTCATGATGTTACTTACTGGTCTAGTTGTGAGGATTTTTGTTTCTTTTATGTTTAGGTGTAATCCATAATAAAGACTGTAGTCTTTGATCTTCATCAGTAAGTATTTCCTCTTCACTTTCAGCAGGCAAGGTTGTGTTACCTGTATAACACAGGTTATTAATGAGTCTTCCTCAGGTTCTGATTCCACATTCTTCTGTATATAGTCCAATTTCTTGGATTATTTGCTCACATACAGATTGAATAAGTATATAACCCTGACACACACTGTTCTTGATTTTAAATCATGTGATATCTCCTTTTACTAATCAAATGGCAGCCTTTTCATCTATGTCCAGATTCCTCCTGAGCACAATTAAGTTTTTTGGAATTCCCATCCTTTGCAATGTTATCCATAACTTATTATGATCCACACAGTCAAAAGCTTTCACATAGTCAAGGAAACAAAGGTAACTATCTTTCTGGGATTCTTTGCTTTCAGACAAGATATATCTGACATCAACAATGATACTCCTTATTCCTTGTCTTCTTCTGAATCCAGCTTGAATTTCTGGAAGTTTCCTGTCAATATACTGCTCCAACTGTTTTTTAATTACCTTTAGCAAAATTTTACTTGTATGTGATATTAATGAAATTGATAATTTCCACATTCTGTTGGATCACCTATCTTTGGATGGGCAGAAATATGGATCCCTCCCTGTTGGTTGCCCAGGTACCTGTCCTCCAAATTTTCTGTCATAAATGAGTGAGCATTTTCAGCATCACATTCAGGTGTATTCAATGGGTATTTTGTCATTTCATCAAACACATCTCAATGAATATTTCAATTCCTGGAACCTTATTTTTCACCAACTTCTTCAGTGGTTCTTGGACTACTTTCAGTATCATTCATTCTTAATTACATGCTACTTCCTGAAATTGTGAATGTCCAACAATTATTTTTGGTACAGTGACTCTGTGTATTTCTTCATCCTTTTGTGATACCTCCTGCATCACTCAGTATTTTGCCTCTAGAATCCTTCAGTATTGCAATTTGAAGCAGAATATTGTCTTTAGTTCCTTCAGCTTTAAACATGATGAGTGTGTTTTTCCCTTTTGGTTTTCTAGTTCTAGTTCTGTGCACATTGCATTATAATATTTTACTTTGCTTTGTTGAGCTGCCCTTTGAAATCTTCTGGTCCATTCTTTTATTGCATCATTTCTTCCATTCACTTTGGCTATTCTCCATTCAAGAGCAAGTTTCAGAATCTCAGGTTAGTAGTTGCTTATAAATCTATTGTGCTGCCCAAGGACATAGGCTTCCTTCAGGAACTCATAACTTTCCAATAGCACTTCATTCTTTGCAAATGTATTTAATCTTCTCACTCTAAACAGAAAGCTTTTTACCTATATTCCCTTATTCTGGCCTTTTATTAAGTCTTCTCTACTCTAGATATCAATCCCTCAATGTCACCAAAATAGCTCTTTCCAAAGTCATTGAAGACATCCCTATTGCCAAATTCTATTTTCACTTATCTTTCCCATTCAATTTGTGCTCTTTATTGAGAGATCAATTGACACAAATGACTTTTCAGCTTTCTTGAAATATTCTCTTCCTTTGTGTCCAGCATATCATTCTCTTTTATTTCAATATTTATATCTGTGTATATACCATCTTGGTCTTTTCTAGAAGTCCTCACACCAATGAATGAATGTTTTCAACTTACTTTCACTGTCTCCTGTTTGAGGCATTAGTAGTTCAATAGTATAATACTCTTCTGCCATGCCAGAGTTCCAGGTTTGATTTTGGCCAATACATATCAAGCACAGCCACCAGCAGTCGGTTAGTGGATGGATCTGTTTTACTATGATGGTGAACATATTCAGGACTACTTTAGGAATAAGCTGACTTGGAAATCTATCTCTGAGAAATCAGCCTATGATTCACAATGTCCAGATCCCCAACAGAACATGAGGAAGATGCAGGACTGGGTAGTATTTTGTTCAAGTGTGCACGGAATCATCATGAGTTAGGGCTGAACTTGAAAGAGTTAACAACTAAAATTCTCAATCTTTAATTGATCTCAACTAGTCTCTAACTTTACATGCTTTGATCATCAAATTTATATATGTAAGAATTGCTCAATATTTCAATTTGGAACTTTAATTAGTACCTCACAGTAGAGCCCATGTTAATGATGTATGAAGTTAAGATTTTGGGACTTTCCTTTGCTGATGGAACACAGCTCAAAATAAGAAGAAATAGCTAATAATATCCACTAATATTCAGAATGGGGAATGTATGATGTATGAATCTAGGAAAATTAGAAGTTTTCAAAAATGAAACAAAAATATAAACATTGATATCCTAGACATTAGTGAGCTGAAATGGACTGGTATCAACCATTTTTAATTGGGTAA
>NW_006922218.1:1376591-1378498 GCF_000298275.1 Orycteropus afer afer | reverse complement strand
TGTCAAAAAATGAAATGGAATCTAAAAAGATCAATATTTTAGACCCTATGCTACCAGAGCTATCTTAGGCATCAGTGAGCTGAAATGGACTGGTTTTGGCCACTTAGAATCAATCATGTGGTCTACAATGCAGGGAATGACAAATTAAAGAGGAATGGCATAATATTCATCATCATTAAGAATGTTTCAAGATCTATCCTGAAGTACAATGTTGTCAGTTATAGGATGATATCCATACCCCTAAAAGGAAGACCAGGAGCTCTGGTAGCATAATGCCTAGGGCACTTGACTGCTAATCAGAAGGCTGATGATTCAAGCCCACCAGCCACTCCTTGAAAGCAAGGTTGGGCAATCTACTTCCATAGTGATACTACCTCGGAAACCCAAGGAGGGGTCGCTATGAGTCAGGTCTGACTTGATGACACATAACAACAACAACAACAAAAGGAAGACCAGTTAATATGACAATTATTCAAATTTACACATCAACTACTAAAGCCAAAGATGAGGAAATGGATGATTTTTATTGAATTTTGCAGTCTGAAATTGACCAAAGATACAATCAAGTTGTATTGTTTGTTACTGGTGATTAGAATGTGAAAGCTGGAAACAAAGAAGAATCACTGCTGGCTGGAAAATAGGTGATAGAAAAGATGCCAGAAATCACCTGATAGAATTTTGCAAGTCCAATGATTAATTACTCCAAATACCTTTTTTCAAGAATATAAATGATGAGTATACACAGGGACCCCACCAAATAGAATACACAGGAATCAGATGATCTACATCTGTGGAAGAGTCAATGGAGAAGCTCAATATCTTCAGACAAAACAAAACCAGGAGTGTGGAACAGATCATTAACAGCTCATATGCAAGTTCAATTTGAAACTGGAGACAATTATTACACATCCACAAGAGCCAAAATATGACCTTGATTATATTCCAATCAAGATCTATCCTGAAACAAATGCTATCAGTGATACAATAATATTCATATGCCTAAAAGGAAAACCAGTTAGTAAGACTACTATTCAAATTAATGCACCAATCACTAAAGCTAAAGTTAAAGAAATTAAAAGATTTCTACAAACTTCTACAATCAGAAATTGATCAAACATGCAATCAAGATGCATTGATAATTAATTGTGATTGGAATGCACATGTTTGAACCAAAGATGAATTAGTAGTTATAAAATATGGCCTTAGTGACAAAGATCGCATGATAGAAGTTTGAAAGACCAACAATTTCTTTATTGCAAATACCTTTTTTCAACACCATAAATGTCTACTATATACATGGAAATCACCAGATGGAATACACTGGAATCAAGTCAACTAAATCTGTGGGAAGAGACAATGGAAAAGCTCATCATTAGTCAAAAGAGGACCTGGGGCTGACTGTGGAAGAGATCATCGGTTTCTCATATGAAAGATAATGTTGAAGATGAAGACAATTAAAACAAGTCCACCAGAGCCAAAATACAACCTTGGTTACAGCCCATCTGAAGAATGGATTTTACACACTGGACAACAATGACCAAAGACCAGATGAGCTGTGGCATGACATTGATGATATCATCCAAGAAAAAGCAGAAGGTTGTTAGCAACACTGGAAAGGAAGGAAAGACTGAAATAGATGTTAGAAGAGACTCTGAAACTTACTCTGAGACAGAGAGTAGCTAAATTGAATAGAAAAGATTATGAAGTTAAAAAGTGAAACAGAAGATTTCAGGGTGGCTCATGAAGAAAAAGAAAAGTACTATAATGAAGTGCACGAAGACCTGGAATTACAAAATCCAAAAAGAACATACTGGACATTTCACAATCTGAAATAACTGAAGAAAAAAGTCAAGTTTTGAGTTGTAATATTAAAGGATTCTATGGGCAAAATATTGAATGATGCAGGA
>NW_006922218.1:1373780-1374801 GCF_000298275.1 Orycteropus afer afer | reverse complement strand
CTCACCACAATCATAATCATTACCTGTTTTGGTGAATTTAATGCAATGGGTTAGTAAACAGAGAGTTGCTTACAGTTCTTGGTCTATATTATCTAAATTGAATGATGCCATAAGAGCTATACTATTTTCATTAAATGAAATATATCACATATCTATTGTGTTAATATAATTTTATTTGTACAGGTTAAACAATTATGGAATTCAGAATTAAAATTTACAAGATGAATTTGTGAAAGTTCCTATTACATTTTATGTTGCCTTCCAGGAGGACAAGTAGGCTAAAGGACTACATTTTATTTTCATTAGATTATTGCTATAATTTTATAGTTACCCTCAGGATGACACAACTCCATTATAGAATGCTTTGTAAGAATAAGGCCTTCCATTAATGTAACCTCATAAATTTATTAAAAGCCAAAATGAGAGTTCTTGTTTTTCCAGTGTGTTTATCAACAATAAGTACATATTGTTGACTCTAAAAAGCTTGCTTCAGAGTAATTAAAAGCAGTGGCTATGTCACCCAAGGGCAATTTCTGGTTATTTATTTATTGTCTTATAATTTACCTTCATTAGTTCAGAGTGACAGGGCCAATTGTAAAACAAGCACTAGGTTATTAGGATGTTATGACCAATTGGACTCAAATATTCAGTGGAGGGTAATTTTCAACATTGAAACAGTGCACCTACTTGAATGTGCTTAAGGCAAGTGATCTAGATCTCAAAAAGGAAAGAAAAGCACACAACTGATTTAACGAAATTGTTTCCCCTTGTACCTTTAAATGATAATATAAAATAAAAATTGTCTTTGAAACTGATATATGGGTGAAGGTAGACATTTTTCATCGGGCTGAGTACCTTACATCCCTGTTCAGAATTATCTCATGTTATCTCTAAATTTGGGGAAAAAAACCCTGATCAAACATTATCTATGAGTTTATGCACCTGTGTTTCTGTGAGTCTATGTTGTTTCTTGAGAAATTAGTGCCTTGATCTCAAATTTAGGTTTCTACAATAACTGGGT
>NW_006922218.1:1371569-1372850 GCF_000298275.1 Orycteropus afer afer | reverse complement strand
TGAGTCAGTCCTGACTCATAGTGACCCCGCCTTGGGTTTCTGAAGCTGTATCACTACGGAAGGAGATTGCCCAAACTTTCTTCCTAGGAGTTGCTGTTCGGTTTGAACCACCAGCCTTTTGGTTAGCAGTCAAATACCTTAGGACTACACCACCAGAAATCCTAGTAAAAACAATAGTATTCATTATTATTAGCTGTATACATCATGTTCTATGAACTAGACACTATAATAAGGTCATTACATGTATTAACACATGTAATCTATGAAATAAGCTATGGTTCCTGTTTTTCAGATGATGAAACTGAATTCCAGAGAAGTAAGGTAACTTGTTCCATATCACATAGGTTTTAAGTGACAGAGCTGGGGGTTAAAACTAGACAATCTGACAAATGTCTTTACTATATTTTTCTGTGTCCTTTAATATGTGTAGACAAAGTATACCATAATTACTATGTAAAAGGGACAGTGTTAAGGAAATAGGCACATCTAGGTGAGAAGTCAAATCTACCTTGTTGACTTGAATAAAGCAAGGCAAGGAAAAAATGATGCAAGCTATGTTTCTGGTGCTGGGTCTTGAAAAATGAGTTAGTGTCCATGAGATAGATCAGCTGGAGGGAACAGGGTGTGGAACAATATTTGTTGAGGGAGTAACTTGAGCAAATTCTGGTGTAAAGTAATCTGGTATCACAAGGATTTGCAGATAGTTCAGTAGGGCTTGAGAATTGATACAATGCAGACAGAGACAGAAAAGAGAGAAAGAAAAGTATGAGGAGAAATGTCACATGGACATCTGCATTGGTACGTAAGCAGATACCAAAATATTATAAATATATTTCAGATCTTGTGACCAGATCCTGGTTCAAAACACTTGGGTGTAAATATCTAAACAAACACTGACAATAGATTCTTTTAGTCTAAGCCAGAACTATTCAGTCAGAATTTATAGGTGGTGGTGTCTAGGACTTTTTATTTTGTAATGACTTTCTTATAGAAATTATCAGCATGACCTACTTTGAACATCAGTAGGAGCTCTGGTGGTGAAATGGTACAGTGCTCAGCTCGTAACCAAAAGGTTGGTGGTTTGAAGCCAACCTGCATCTCCATAAACCAAAAAAAAAAAAAAACCCTCCTGTAAAGATTACAGCCTAGAAAACTACATGGGGTAGTTTTATTCAGTCACGTGAGGTTGCTATGAGTCTGATCATCTCAACAGCACACAACAACAACTCTTAATTATGTTTAATCCTTCCATATGTGCTTGTCTTCCCCACACCCTCCTAC
>NW_006922218.1:1367397-1369702 GCF_000298275.1 Orycteropus afer afer | reverse complement strand
GATTATTATTTATTTCTTAAATCATTTCAAAAATGGAGCTTGCATTTTGTTTGCCTATTCACTTCACTTTTCTAGTAATTTATTTTTATTGTAGTTTACAGTATAAAAGTTATGTTTATTAAGGTTTGGAAATTAAACAAATCAAACCAGAAGAAAAAAATAATAATTTAGTTCTTCCCCACAGATAAAGTTTAGATAAGGCCATATTTCTTATTGATCCATCAAGTTTTCATTGGCTGATTTTATTGGTAGATCAATCTCCAATTCTATCTTTCTAGACTGTCTTAGACTGAAAGCTCCACCATTTAGCATCATGGCCACATGCCTCCACTCACAATACATAGTAACCCTCCACTGACGGATGGTGGTTGTACACCAGATGCATTGGCTGGGAGTCTAACCTTGATCTCCTGCGAGAAAGGTGAGAATTCTACCACTGAACAACCAATGCCTTCATGTAAGCCTGATCTAGTAAACAACAATGCAGTGCATTCAGCTATATTTGCATTTCAGATGAACCGTGAATTCTTTTTTCTTTTCTTTTTTTTTTTTTAGTGTAAATCTTTCTCAAATATTTTATGTGTTGAATCTGGCAACCCTACCATAGACAATTTGAGAAGTGCTCTTCTACATTATGTTGTTGTTGTTGTTATGTGCCATCGAGTCATCTCCAACTCATAGCAACCCTCCTTTGGTTTCCTAGGAGGTGTCTCTATGGAAGTTGATTGCCCAGTCTTCTCTCTGAGGAGTAGCTGGTGGGTTTGAACCACCAATCTTCTGGTTAGCAATCAAGTGCCTTATGCACTACGCCATTATAGTCCTCCACAATCTG
The DNA here is from genome assembly GCF_000298275.1 of Orycteropus afer afer. Lineage (NCBI taxonomy): Eukaryota > Metazoa > Chordata > Mammalia > Tubulidentata > Orycteropodidae > Orycteropus > Orycteropus afer. The sequence goes on along the minus strand of NW_006922218.1, from coordinate 1,368,870 downwards.
ATAAGCATTTCTAAACCCTGTTGTTTTGACCAGATAAGTGGTTAAGAGGAGAAGACTGCAACATCCTTATGGTTTTCCAATATCATGCCCATACCTTTTCAAAAGTTCCTTTATAAAATTCTTTGGTTATCTTGTTTTGAGTGAACATCTGTTTCCTGCTGGAGCACTGACATATCCAGCTTCCATATCCTGTTCTTCCAATCTTTTCTAAACTCCAGTGTTCATTGCCCTCTGCAGTTTTGACACTAGATTTCCCTTCATCAGTACTGCCACAGTGAATACCCCAATATGTTGAGGAAGAATAGAAACAGCTACCGGGTGCCTAATTTTGGAAAGCAAGAGCGATTAAGCTGCCAATCAGCATTATCCAGATGTCTGCACCTAGATACCTGGTTGCTCAACTCCTACTCACGCTCTGGCTAACGGTTTTCATTGTGCAGTTTATGTGCTCTCACACTCTTGTCACAACCTCTTCTTAATTGCCCTAATTCACATCCTGAAACTTTGCAATGCAGAAAATGAGTAAACTTGGTGAGAACTAACAGTTGCTAGGTATGACACTGAGTGCTCTTGTTTTCAATTTTTAGCATTGTACCTTATATCGAAACAGATTCAAGACCTCCCCAAACAGCAATTGTTTCTCTCACTTTCACAAAAGAATGCCAGAACACTCAGCTTGAAAGTTATTGCTTACGTCTTTATAAGGTAGCTAGTTCTGCTATAAGGTACTAATTTCAGACTGTGCCTTAGGTTGAGCTCTTATCACTTCTCATTATTGCTTCCAGTTCCGCACTCGTGGGTAGTGGAATATGTGTGTCCTCTCTTGCACACGACAGTCCTTCGATCATCAACATTTATTCTGTGGCTACAACACACCATTTTATTAGACATGCACAAGTAAAGTATATCCTTATTTTTCAGCTGCATAAAGATATCATACAGATAGCCTCACACACTCAAATATATGTCTTATTAAAACCATACAAATCTGACTTACAATCTTGTACCAAATTATATGATGCTTCTGGAAATATTCTCTAAACAAGTTCATAATTTTTTCCTGTTTTTGAGTGAAATAATGTTCCAGGAATTAAAAGATAATAACACTGCATTTGGAGTGAAATATAAATCTACAAATTATTGGCAGCATGACCATGAACAAGCCATTTAATCATTTTATAATTGGTAGGCATAACGCAATTTAAAAAAAAAAGTGCTGAAAACATACACCAATTCAACAGTTTTTACATGTGTAATTCAGTGTCACTGATTAAGTTGTACAATACTTTTCACGTTATGCCAATCATTTCACCATTAACATAAAGTCAGGGACCCCCAAGCCAAAATTACCCCCTTCCCACTCCCTCTTTCCCCTTGTAACCATTAATAATGGGAAGATTTCATTTATCTCCATGGCTGAGTAATATTCCATTTTCTGTGTAAACCATATTTGTATCCATTCATCTGTTGATG
>NW_006922218.1:1363404-1366342 GCF_000298275.1 Orycteropus afer afer | reverse complement strand
ATAACACAATGTTTTAATGTATATGTTTGCATTAGCTCCCTAGTGCTGTTGTAACAAATTACAACAGATTGGGAGACTTAAAAAGAAAAATATTTTTTCTTACACAGTTCTGGAGCCTGAAAGTCTGAAATGAAGGTGTTAGCAGGGCCACACTCCCTCCAAAGGATCTGAAAAAGAATCATCTCCATGCCTAGTCAATGTTTGCTAGTTGCCCAGAGTCCTTGGTATTGTCTAACCTTTCCAGATCCCTTGGCTTACAGATGTGTACCCCCAGTCTCTAATTCCTCCATTACATGGCATCTTCCATGTCTCCTCTGCCTTACAGTTTCCCTTTTCTTATAAGGACACCACTAGATATAGGGCCCACTGTAATCTAATACAATCTCATCTTAACTTGATTATATCTGCAAAAACTCTATATTTAAATAAAATCACCCTTACAGGTTCCATAGCAGCAAAAATTTTTGCAAGACACTACTGAACTCAGTAAAGTTACTATTACATAATGACCTCATTCATTCATCTATTCATTCAGTCATCAGACCTACTGATTGCCTATTGCATTCCTATACACTGGACAAGCCTTCAATTTTGCTGTTCTCACCCTCCAAACTGCTATCAGAGTCCGTAATGTTTTAATCTGACATTGCCATCCTCAAGTTTGAATTACTTAATGAATGTCTAACATGTAGATAACTGTTTTTAGGTGCAGTGGAATTGTTTTCAATTCACAATGGCCTTATGTACAACAGATCAAAACAATGTGTGGTCTTGCGCCATCCTCCCAGACATTGCCGTGTTGGGGCCCATAGTTGCAGCCATTCTGTCAACCCATCTCGTTGTCGTATTTCCTTTTTTTGTTGTCACTCTACTTTACCAAGAAGGACATCCTTGTCCAAAGAATGATCTCTTCTGATAACATGTTGAAAGTAATCAAGACAAAGTAAGTTTCAATATCCTCACTTCTGAGGGGTATTCTGGCTGTACTTCTTCCAAGACAGTTTGCTCATTTTTCTAGCAGTCTCTAGTATGTTCTATATTCTTGTCAACACCACAATTCAAATGCATGCATTCTTCCTGTGGTTTTCTTTATTCATTGTCGGGCTTACACATGCATATGAGGCTATTGAAAAGACAATGGCTTGGATAAGGCACACTTTAGTCTTCAAAGTGACATCTGTACTCTTTGATACTTTAAAGAGGTCTTTTGAAGCACATTTGCCCAATATAATATGTCTTTGATTTCTTGACAGCTACATAATAATATTTCTTCACCTACATAATAAAATACACAATTTCCAAAGTGCAGAATATGTTATCCTCCATGATTTTACTACTGTCTTACCTTTTCAGATACCTGTCCTGTAGCCCTTATATTTTTCTTCTGTTTTACGGCTACATCGAAGTACTTGTGACTCTCAAAATGTACTACATGCCCTCATATATATATTTATTTATTTATTTATTTTCAACTTTCCATCATATTTGCCTAGTAAATTCATCTAATTAACTTTAATAACTCTTTTCAGGAGATTTTATTTGGTCCAGGCATGTAACCAAGTGCTTAAACCTTTAAAAAAATAAATACATTATTTAAAGTTATAAAATATATTATATAATCCTTGCAGTCACCATGTAAGGAAAGCAACCTTATCTCTATTTTGCAAAGGAAAACCAGAAGACTAGAGATGTCAATCTATTCACAATATAAAACATCTTCAGTGTAACAAAACTGCCCCATTTCAATGCAGCTTTTGAATCCAATTGGCCATAATTAAGTTCCTTTAATAAGTTGTTTTTAGGTGCCATGGAGTCATTCCCACCCATAATGATCTCATGAATAAAAGAATCCAGCACTACCCTGTCCTGTGCCACCCTTATTATTGTTAATACACTTGAGCCCATTTTTGCAGCTACTGTGTTAACCCATGTTGTTGAGGGTCTTCTCTTTCATTGACCTTTTTTTCCAAGTATTATGACCTTCTCCAGGGATCAGTTCCTCCTGGTAACACATGCAAAGTAGCAAGACAAATTCTCATCTTCCACAATTCTTAGGAACATTGTAGCTTATGTTCTTCCAAGTCATATCTGTTCTTTCTTTTGGAAGTCCATGGTAAGATATTAATATGTTTCACCAACACCATGATTCAGCTAATTCTTTACTATACAATGCTAGATTTCATTTGCTACCTAGAATTTTTATACATTTTTGCTCATGGAATTAGTCTTCAACTTCTTTGTTTATACTGTCCTTGCCTCATGGGGGGAAAAAAAAAAAAACCTCAATGCTATCAAGTTGGATCTGACTCATAATGACCAATCCTTGGGTTTCTGAGGCAGTATCACTAAGGAAGCAGATTGTCCAACCTCCCTTCCTAGGAGTGGCTGGTGGTTTTGAACCACCAGCCTTCTGGTTACCAGTCAAGTGCCTTAGGCATTGAACCAGCAGAGCTCCTGTCCTTGTCTCATACTGAGATCAAAATTAAACATACACACACCTACATACACATATTGTTGTTGTGTACTGTTTAGTAGATTACAACTCATAGTGACCCTATAGGATGGAGTAGAAGAACATCGTTAGATTTCCTACGCTGTAGTCTTTACAGGCTGGACCAATAAGTAACATCACAATAAATGGAGAAAAGATTGATACTCAGGGATCTTGTTTTACTTGGATCCATAATCGACACCTATGGAAGTGGCAGTCAAGAAATCACCTGCCATATTGCACAGGGCAAAATGCTGCAAAAGACATCTTTAAAGTGCTGAGGAACAAAGATGTATCTTTGGAGACTGAGGTACATGTGATAGTTGAAGATGTGTCAACTTGGCTGGACTCCAGTTGTGAGTGGTGGTTCCCATGATGGATCACATGACTGCGTTCTAAGCGGCCGGTCGGCCTAGGGGGAGTTTCCCCAGGGGTGTGGCCTACCTG
>NW_006922218.1:1339153-1340185 GCF_000298275.1 Orycteropus afer afer | reverse complement strand
TTCTGTTCAGCTCTTTGATCTTGTCATTTCTTCCATTTGCTTTGGCTACTCTCCACTCAAGGGCAAGCTTCAGAGTCTCTTCTGTCATCCATTTTGGTCTTCTCTTTTTTTCTCATTGTTTTAATGACCTCTTGCTTTTTTCATGGATGATGATCTTGATGTCATACCACAATTCTTCTGGTTTTCAGTCATTGGTGTTCAATGTATCGAATCTATTCTTTAGATAGTCTCTAAATTCGTGAGGGATATATTTAAGGTCGTGTTTTGGCTCTCATGGATTTGTTTTAATTGTCTTCAATTTCAAGTTGAACTTGCACATGAGCAGTTGATGGTCTGTTCCACAATCAGCTTCTGGCCTTGTTTTGGCTGAATTTATTGAGCTTTTCCATCTCCTCTTACCACAGATATAGTCAATCTGATTCCTGCATATTCCATCTGGTGAAGTCCATGTGCATAGCCACCATTTGTGTTGTTTAAAAAGGTACTTGCAATGAATAAGTCGTTGGTCTTGCAAAATTTTATCATGCAATCTCCAGCATTAGTTCTGTCACCATGGCCAAATTTTCTAAGTACCAGTGATTCTTCTTTGTTTCCAACTTTTGCATTCCAATCACCAGTGATAAGCAGCACATCTTGATGGCATGTTTGGTCAATTTCAAACTGCAGAAGTTGATAAAATCTTTAATTTCTTCACTTTGGCTTTGGTGGTTGGGGCATAAATTTGAATAATAGTCATATTAACTGGTCTTCTTTGTATGCATATGGTTATTATCCTATCACTGACAGCATTATACTTCAGGACAGATCTTGAAATATCCTTTGTAATGATGAATGCCACACCATTCCTCTTCAAATTGTCATTTCCCACATAGTAGATCACATGGTTGTCTGATTCAAAATGGCCAAAACCAGTCCATTTCAGCTCACTAATGCTGAGGATATCAATCTTTATGTGTTCCATTTCATTTTTGACAACTTTCAATTTTCTTAGATTCATACTTTGTACATTCCATGTTCCAATTATTAAGATGT
>NW_006922218.1:1336429-1338723 GCF_000298275.1 Orycteropus afer afer | reverse complement strand
TGCTGTCAAGTCTATTCAACTCGTAGTGACCACTCCTTAGGTTTCTGAGGCAGTATTGAAACCAGATGGAGTCAAAGTTCAGCCTGCATCCCTGGTTGAAGGCAGATAAGTAAACATGATATAACTCAGTTCCTTAAGAATTGAATGGAATAAAGGGTCAATTTACACATTGTCTCCATGTTATCCCCTAGAAACTGGTGATAAGTATGGTAATGTGTTTTGGGAGACAACTTGAAAAGTGACCTTGGCCCAGTGAATGATCAGGAACAAAGTTGCTGGGAACTGACACTCTCCCCTCTACCTAAGCCCCAATTAGCTGATGACAGGAAGCAGGTGTGACTCATCTGGTGTGCATGTGCACTGCATTAAAAAACGACTGCCCTTTTAAACCCAGGCAAAGGAATTTTCAGGCATTCATCAACTATCTCATGCCCAAATTCCTGAAATTTTTATGAATATGCATAACCCTCTCTCATAACAATTACAAAAACTGTAATTTGATTTAGATTCAGGGAGTCAGATTTGGGTAAAAAGACCCCTGTCTCCTGGCATTGCTGCTTGCAATAAATAATTTTCTCTCCTCTTAATCAGTCAAGTTCTCTGGTAGCATAGTGCCTAAGACACTTGACTGCTAACCAGAATGCTAGTGGTTCAAACCCACCAGCCACACCTCTGAAGGAAGATTGGGCAATCTATTTCCATAGTGATACTACCTCGGAAACCCAAGGAGGGGTTGCTATGATCTGGGTCCAATTCGATGGCAAATAACAACAACAACAACTTAATCATTCAGTGTGTAAATTGTTTTGGCCTGACTGTGCACCAGGCAGGGATCCACATTTGGTCCTATTTCAATTTTGGTACCTCAGGTGGGACCAAGTGTCTCTGACTTGCTGCCTGGAGTACGTGTGTGTATATATATATATTTCTGTAACACTGGCCACAATATTGGTTCAAGTCTTTGGGTAGATGGCCAGAAAATGGGAGCCTGAACTATGATATTATTATGCAACTAAATTTGTTTTGCAAGAAAAATCAAAAGTGGGAAGAACTATGTCACCTGGAGTTAATCTTGGCCTTGTTTCAAAACAAGGGCTTACAGAAACAGTGTGGGGTGATGGTTGTATGACCTAAAGGGAAAGTGGGTTTTAAGAGTGTCTTTCAGGACTCTGAAGACCCTTACCTTGACTCCGTTCCTCCCCCATTTGCCCCTCCCAGGTACCTCCCAGAGTCAGGAAACAATTCACCTATGACTCCACCACCTAAACCTAAGGGAATTTTGAACTCAGAGCCTCCTAAAACTCTGGTGGTGTTGTAGGTGGTATTATATCCCCCTTTACCTGATAGCACCCCAGGCGCCCCACAGAAAGTGGTGCCCCTCAGGAAATGGTCTCCTCAGCACACACTCAGAGTGGTGTACAATTTGGCCAGGGGTCTAATCCAAGTCTGTCAGGGAAATACCCATTATGACAGGTTCCACCTGGTTTAGATCATGAAGAAAATCCTGGAACTTTCATTTGGACTCGTGTGCCATTCACTGTGGCTGACTTACTAAATTGGAAAAATACAATGCCCACTCACAGGGAGAAGCCAAAGGGGATGGAGACTTTATTCACCTCCACATTTTCAGTTTATCAGCCCAATTGGGCTGATATTAATGTATTATTAACTACCTTGCTCAACGCTGAAGAGAAACAAATAGTATAAGAAAAGGGTAAAGAGGAAGCTAACAGATTTCACAACAACCAGCCTGAAAACTTAGTCAGGGGCCCCAGATATAAAGCAGTTCCAGGAACAGATCCAGAATGGAATTCAAATGACCCAGGGGACAGAGCTAAGTTGGCCCATATGAAAGAATACATTGTTGTAGGGCTTCAGAAAGAGGCCCAAAGCAGATTAATGTTCATAAAATTATTGAAATACAACAAGACCCCAAGCAAAATCCTTCTGCTTTTTTTGAACGGGTATATGAGGCCTACCACCAAAATACTGACACCAACCCAGATGATCCCCCAAACCCTCGTATTATCAACCTGACTTTTATAAGCCAGAGCACCAACAATATACGGTGCTAACTCCAAAAATTAGAAGAGGGACTGGGCATGAACACTTCTCAACTTGTAGAGGTTGCTTTCAATGTCTATAATAACTGAGACCAGGAGCAGGAGAAACAGAAGGAAAGAGACATGAAGCAACAGGCTGCCCTGCTGGCTGATGACCTGGGAGGCCCACAATGAAGTCAATCCTAATGAGTAAGTCCCCATGGGCCCCCAAAGAACAGAAAGGGAGCAAAT
>NW_006922218.1:1334332-1335589 GCF_000298275.1 Orycteropus afer afer | reverse complement strand
TTGGATGGGTAGAACCCTGTCCCTGCTGCACGGAAAAGCAGCAGAGGTGAATAAACCGTATTAAGAAAAATTATCCCCGATTTGGCTTGCTACTCTCAATTCAAAACAATAATGGGGAAACATTTGTATCCCAAAAAGTCCAACAAGTAACAGGACTATTAGGAAGTTACATTGTTCATAGAGAGCCCAACTGACAGGGGAAACTGAGAATATGAACCACACTTTTAAGAAGACACTGAGTAAGATGTGCCAAGCTATCTTGGATAAAGCTTTTACTTCTTGCCCGGTAGTGGGTCTGGGTTACCCCAGAAGCAGGCTTAAGTTAAGCCCATGTGAAATCTTACATGGGAGACCATTTTCTATAGTGTGGCACCCCAGTTATGCAGAAAAAGGAAACCTTAAAGTTGTTAAGGAATTGGATATTTTAAAACATGTGCAAACTTCATCTGCAGCATTAAAGATTATTAACCAGTTTGTTTCCAGCAGGTTGTTTTATCTTAAAGATACTCCCCTTCATAGCTTCTGTTCAGGTGATTGGGTCCTGCTGAAGGAGTGGAATGACCAGACTCCCTAAAACCATCTCCAGGCCAAATGGACCAGGCCTTATGAAGTATTGCTGAGAACACATTCTTCAGCCAAACTGAAGGAAGTCCACCCTTGGATACATCACACCTGACTGAGAGTGGCACCAGACTACACTGAAAATCCTCCTCAACCTGTAACTAAATTTTATTTTATAAGGAGTAGACTTGTGGGACAGGGAGACTCAAGAGAACCTGACCAAATGAATATTGAGTGTCCCCAGCAACCTGCAGTGGAATATACTTGTGAACCATCAAGGATCTTAAGGTTTTGTTTAAAAGGAAACCTGTTCTAGGTTAAACTATGAATATGATTTTAATTCACTCAATGATTATTTTATCCTTACCCCCTTCTGAAGGAGGATGGGAGTCTAACACTCTCATAAAACTCCAACAAATCCTATTAGAACATACTCCTTGGGTTAATAATTGTTGGATGTGTGCCCACATGGAGCACAGGTTTTGCCTATTATTCTTGTCCCTTGCATTTAGAATACTGGGCTGGAGATGAAGGGGCTAATATAATCTATTCTAACAAAAGTTCCTCTGTGGTAAAATATGATGTATTAAGGTCTCAAACTTTGGCCACTTTATGTATACATGGGACTCCGTCTAGGCTAACAGCTTCTGTAGGGAAATGGGGACAATGCAACCAGACCTGGTCCTTTTATATGCC
>NW_006922218.1:1319713-1333827 GCF_000298275.1 Orycteropus afer afer | reverse complement strand
AGAATCAGGCAGCCCTGGACCCTATGCTAGTAGCACATGGTGAGGTATGTATATACATCAATGCCACCTGTTACTCATTAGTTAATGCATCAAGACAGATAGAACAAGATCAACAAGCTATGCATCACATCATTCATAAATTGCAACAGAACAGGGAAACTATATGACATAATTTAACCCCCACCTTTGAGATAGACTTTTCTTGGCTCACCTCTTGGTTGCCCAATTTAGGGTGGCTTAGTATAACACTCCTCATATTAACATTAACACTCTTTACTTGTTGTATTCAATGTCTGCCTAACTACTTATCTGTCTTCAAGCCTCCAAAATTACAGGGTACTCTACAGGCACCCCTATTCTCTTCTCCCCAGACTATGGCCAGAAAATTCTGAGAGCTGTCTAAACTACAAGAAACTTACTAAGCAAGGATTGAGTTCCACCATCTTAATCCACAGTCAGCGGGAAGTAGCTAGAATGAGTTGTTGCCCCATTCCCCAAGAATGTGGAACAGTAACCACTTAATGGGGGGATTGAAACCAGGTGGAGTCAGAATTCAGACTGCATCCCTGGTTGAAGGCAGATAAGTAAACATGATAACTCAGTTCCTTAAGAACTGAATGGAATGAAAGGTCAATTTACACATTGTCTCCGTGTTATCCCCTAGAAACAGGTGATAAATATGGTAATGTGTTTCGGGAGTCAACTTGAAAACTGACCTTGGACCACCGACATATGCAGTGAGACGGACAGGAACAAAGTTGCTGGGAACTGACACTTTCCCCTGTGCCTAAGGCCAGATCAACTGATGACAGGAAGCCTGCATGACTCATCTGGTGTGCGTGTACCCTGCGTTAGAAAATGACTGTCCCTTTAAACCTAGACAAAAAAAAAGAAATTTCAGCTAATCATTGACTATCGCACACCCAATTTCCTGAAATTTTTATGAATATGCATAACCCTCTCTCCTGAAACTTACAAAAACTGTAATTTGATTAGATTCAGGGAGTGAGATTTGAGTAAAAAGACCCGTCTCCTGGCATTGCTGCTTTGCAATAAATAATTTTCTTTCTTCTTAATCACTCGGCATGTAAACTGCTTTGGCCTGACTATGCACTGAACAGGGACCTGTGTTTGGTCCTATTTCAGTATCTGTATGGAAGTAGGTTGCCAAATCTTCCTTCTGAGGAGTGGTTGGTGGGTTTGAACCATCAGCCTTCTGGTTAGCAGTCAAATGCCTTAGGCACTATGCTACCAGATCTCCTGAATGTATAAAACAAAAAAAGAAAAAAAGAAACAAACTACCATCGAGTTGATTCCAACTCATAGTGACCCTCATTGGGTGTCTGAGGCAGTAAATCTTTACAGAAGTAGATTGCCCATTCTTCCTTCTGTGGAGAGGCTCATGGGTTTGAACCACCAACCTTCTGGTTAGCAGTCAAATGCCTTAGTCACTGTGCCACCAGAGCTACATATATATATCTGTGTGTGTGTGTGTGTGTGTATGTGTATATAATATACACATATACATATATGTATAAATACACACACAAACATATATATGTGTACATATATATGTATGTGTGTGTATACTTGTTCTTAGGTGCCATCTAGTAATCTCTTACTCATAGCAACCCTATGTACAACAGAACAAAACACTACCCAGTCATGTGCCAGCCTCACAATACTTGCTCCACTTAAGCTCATTGTGGCAGCCACTGTATAAATACATCTTGCTGAGGGCCTTCCCCTTCTTTGTTGACCCTCCACTTTACCAAGCATGATATACCTCTCCATGGAATGCTCCCTTCTGAGAACATGACCAAAGTGAGTGAGATGAAGTCTGGTTGTTCTCACTCCCAAGGAGCATTCTGGTTGCATTTGTTCCATGACAGATTTGTTATTCTGGCACTCTGTGGTACATTCAGTGTTCTTCAACAACACCACAACTCACAACATCAACTCTTCTTGGATCTTCCTTATTCATTGTTCAGCTTTCAAATGTATATGAGGTGACTGAAAACACCATAGCTTGGGTCTGGCACACCTTAGTCTTCAAAGAGACATCTTTGCTCTTTAGCATTTTAAAGAGGTCTTTTGCAACAGATTTCCCCAGTGTGATATGTCATCTGATTTCTTGGCCACTGCTTTCACTGGTGTTGATTGTAAAACCAAGCAATATAAAATCTTTGACAACGTCAATCTTTTCTCCATTTATCATGATGCTGCTTATTGGTCCACTTGTTAGAATTTTCATTTTCTCTATGGTGAGTTGTAATCCATACTGAAGACTGGAGTCTTTAATCTTCATCAGTTAAGTGCTTCAAGTCATCTTCACTTTCAGCAAGCAAGGTTGTGTTGTCTGAATATTGCAGGTTGTTAATGACTTGTCTCACAATCCTGATGCCATATCCTTCTTCATATAATCCAGCCTCTCTGATTATTTGCCCCTCATGCAGATTGAAGAAGTATGGTGAATTGATTCAACCCTGACACACTCCCTTTCTGACTTTAAACCTTACAGTATCTCCTTGTTCAGTTCAAACAACAGCCTCTTTGTCTATGTGCAGGTTCCTCCTGAGCACAATTAAGTATTCTGGAATTCTCACTCTTCTCAATGTTAGCCATTTTTGTTACATAATGAAAGATAGACAGGTTAACAGGGAGTGGACTGTGATGCTTAAGGTTATGTATCAACTGGTCTACCCTTATGGTGGCCTCTTGTTTGGTCAAACATTAGACTACTTGTTGTAGTCACTTATGATTAAATCAGTTAAACTTAAATAACACAAAATAGCTTCTATAATATGGATTGCCCTCAAGGCCTCAATTAATCAGTTGATGGCATTAAGGACTAAAAAAGGAGTTTCTTTAGGATGTATTTTGACTCAAGATTACAAATAGATATTTTTCCAGAAATCTATTCATTATTTACTCTTCCCATCCCTTTCTTTTGGGACTTGCAGGAATCTCTAGCCTGTCATCTGACCTATAAAATTTTAAATTTGCCAAGTCCTTACAATTGTATGAACCAATTCCTTGATATAAATTTCTATCTCTGTTTCTCTTTGTCTCTGTGTATATATAGAATTTCCCAGTCTCATTGGTTCCGTTCTCTAGAGAGTCCTGACTAATATGTGAGGGTCAAGTCTGACTCAATGTTACATAACCACCGCAGCAACAACAAATATGAAATAATTATATTTTAATGCTTGAAACTGATGTTTTTAAAAGAACCCTAAAAATTTTAATATATCTATTCTGATGTTAGGAGCTTTGGTAGCATAGTGCCTAAGGCACTTGACTGCTAATCAGAAGGCTGGTGGTTCAACCCCACCAGCCACTCCTCGGAAGTAAGATGGTGCCCTCTACTTCTGTAGTGATACTGCCTCAGAAACCCAAGGAGGGGTCTCTACAGGTCGTGTTCAACTCAACGGTATATAACAACAACAACAACAATCTGATGTTTGCTTTCAATATTTGAATTTATTTATTTCAATATTTGAATTGCTTTCAAAATTTGAATAATAGTCCTATATTGAACTAGAGAAAAAAACTAAAGTGAGTGGAAAAATGTTTAAAGACTAGGAGTATATTGAAGATATGTTAAACATATCTTCAATATATGGGATAGAGTATGCATCTTCAAAGAGAATGAAGCTTTCTGTCATTTACAAAGCTTCTAAGAATAGGAAAAAACAAACAAATAAACCAACATTAAATTATGGGATTTCTAAAATCTGTCATCTCTCCAAGGATTTTTGATTTAATGACGTGTTGCAAATATCACTGAACCGTAAAACAGGAGACCAAAACAATAATCAAGTCATAGGTATCAACAGCTGCTCAATGATTTAGAAAATAAATTTTCTCAGTCACTATTGTTTCATTTGCCAATGACAGGAGAGGATATGGATTTTCTTAGCTTAAAATGTATTTATGTTTATCATACCTTCTCTTCATTTATAGTATATCTTTGGTAGAATTTTCCTTAACCTTAATATTTTAGTTTGTTGAACACAAATCTGCAATCATATTAGAAAATAGAATAATAAACATGAAAACACTTAACTGTATATATAAATGAAAGGAAACTATTAAGAAGCAAATTAAAAGAATTAAATTTATGGAAAAACAGTAAAAACTTTTATTTGTATACATTTTACAAAACCCTTTAATTAGTAATTGAGGAATGCATATCTAATATCAATCTAAATTTATTAAATTATTTTTTACCAAAAATTAGATGACATATGATTTGAAAATGACATCTTTCTCATTTAAACAAAAGCAATATAAATGTCATTAACCTTAATTATGGAGATTTGAAGGAACTGAAAAACAATACCACTAATTTTGCATTAATTTCATGAAAAATGATAACAATATATAATAAATAATATTACCTCTTAACTAAAAAAATTGATAAACAATACAGATACGTTTTAGGAATAAAAAGGACACATATATCATGCAGCCCTTATTATGCAGTTTTAAGCAAAAGCATAGAACAGAATCAGAAACATTGGTTTATACTGGGTAATTGTTTAATTCTCAGTTTGATTTGAAAAGACTCTCTTAATAAAAACACCTTAAAGGCAAAATGTTTCCCTAATCAGGAGATACTTGCATTAGTTGCTTGTGGAGTTAGGTACAAATGTGGTCCAAGGGAATCAATTATAGCTTTCAGCAATGCAGTACAAGTTTCTGCACCACAAATTGCCTAAGAAGTGAGTTGTAGTTGGGACTTGGGAGGATGTTTTGAAATATTTAACATTTATAATTGATCAAGAAGAAAGAATGTTTGTTGCTATTGTTCGGTGCTGTGAAGAAGTCTACTCCCACTCATAGCAACCCCATAGCCCTGTCCTGCACCATCCTCACAATCCTTGCTATACTTGAGCCATCATTGCAGCCACTGTGTCAATTCACCCATAGTTGAGGCTCTTCTTCTTTTTCACTGACCTGCACTTTCCCAAGCATGATATCCCTCTCCTGGAACTGAGTGAGATAAAGTCAGGCCATTAGCAACCCAGCTTCACTTCTTCCCGGACAGATTTGTTCATTCTTTTGGTTGTTGTTGTTATGCGCCATCAAGTAGGACCAGACTCATAGTATTTTCATTACTCTTTGCAAACACCACAATTCAGACACATCAAATCTTCTGTCTTCCTAATTCATTATCCACCTTTCACATGCATATGAGGTGATTTAAAATACCAATGGCTTTTGTTAGTTGTACTTTAACTTAGTCTTTAATGTGACATCTTCTTTTATTTTTTTTCTTTAACACTTTAAAGAGGTCTTTAGCAACACATTTGTCCAATGCAATGTGACTGATTTCTTGAATGCTGCTTCCTAGGGTGTTTGTTGTGAATACAAGTAAAACTGAATCCCTGAAAATTTCAATATTTTCTCTCTTTATCATGATGATGCTTACTGATCTAGTTTTCAGGGTTATTTATTTATTCATTTATTTATGTATGTTGAGGTGTAATCCATACTGAAGACTATAGTATTTGATCTTCATCAGTAAGTGCTTCAAGTCGTCTTCATTTTCAGCAAGCAAGGTTCTGTCATCTGCATATCACAGATTGTGAATGAGTCTTCCTCCAATTGTGATTCTACATTTTATTTCACAGAGTCTAGGTTCTTTGATTATTTGCTCATGTATACAGATTGAATAAGTATGGTGTAAAGCTATAACCTTGAAACACAACCATTCTGATTTTAAACCATGAAGTATCCCTTTGTTCTGTTTGAACAATAGCCTCTTGATTTATGTACAAGTTCTTCATAAGCATAATTGAGTATTCTGGAATTCCCATTCTTCGTAATATTACCCATATTTTATTATCCACACAGTTGAATGACTTTGCATAGTCAAAAAAACACAGGTAAACATCTTTCTGGTATTCTTTGCTTTCAGCTAAGATCCATCTGACATCAGCAATGATATACCTCATTCCATTTCCTCTTCTGAATTCAGCTTGAATTTCTAGAAATTCACTGTCAATATACTGCTGGAAACCTTTCCAAATTATACTCAGTTAAATTTCACTTGCATGTGATACTCATGATATTGTTTGATCATTTCCATATTTGTTGCACCTCTTTCTTTGTAATGGGCCCAAATATCTATCTCTTTCAGTCAGTTAGCCAAGTAGCTTTCTTCCAAATTTCTTGGTATAATCATGTGAGCACCTCTAGGGTTGCATCTGTTTGTTGAAACATCTCAGTGGGTATTCCAACAATTACTGGAGCCCTGTTTTTCACCAATTCCTTCAGTGCAGCTTGGACTTCTTTCTTCTATACTATTGGTTCTTGATCATATGCTACCTCCTGACATTGTTGAAAGTTGACGAAAACGTTTTGGTAAAATGACTGTTATTCCTTTCATCTTCTTTTGAAGTTTTCTGCATCATTCAATATTTTGCCAACAGAATGCTTCAATATTGAAAATCAAGGCTTCAATTTTTTTTCTTCAGTTCTTTTGGCTTGAGAATTACTGAGCATGCTCTTCTCTTCTCATTTTCTAACTCAAAGTCTTTGCACGTTTCATTATAATATTTTATTTTGCCTTCTCCAGCTGCTCTTTGAAATTGTCACTTCAGCTTTTTATTTCATCATTTCTTCTATTCCTTTTAACTACAATCTATTCAAGAGCATGTTTCAGAGTCTCTTTTGGCATCCATTTTGATCTTTTCTTTCTTTCTAATGATGATGTCCTTACTTCATTTTTTTATGTTTTTGATATCATACCAAAACTCATCTGGTCTTCAGTCACTGGTGTTCAATGCATCAAATCTATTTTTCAGATTGTCTCTAAATTCAGGCAGGATATAATCAAGTCACATTTTTGTTCTAATGGACTTATTTTAATTTTCTTCAGCTTAAACTTGAACTTGTGTAGGAGCATTTGATGTTCTGTTCCATAGTCAGCTCTTGGCCTTATTTAGGCTGAAGATACTGAGCTTGTTTGCTTCTTTCCACAGATGTAGTTGATATGATTTCTGTGTATCTCATCTGGTGAAGTCCACATATATAGCAGCCATTTAGTTGTTGTAAAAAGGTATTTGCAATGAGTAAGTCATTGGTCTTGCAAAATTATATCATGCAGTCTCTAGCATCATTTCTATCACCAAAGACATATTTTCCAATTACTGATGCTTCTTGTTTCTAATTTTCACATTCCAATCACCGGTAATTGTTGATACATCTTTGGTTAATTTCATACTTGTGGTGGTTATGTTTTTGTCTCAACTTGGCTGGGGCTGGTTGAGTAGCTGGGCAGCTGGATGTAGTATTCCCCATGATAGGACTGGTAGTCAACTCCATGGTGGAATCTACTGTGAGCAGCTGAGTAGCTGCCTTTGGGTATGTGGTCTACTTCCCATATATAAGCAGCAGCTTTGGGAATGGTCTCTAGCTTATGGCATGCTTGGACCCTTCATGTAGCCATGTAACTGTTCAGCAGCCTGCCATGCTCTGCTGACCTTGGGACTTACAATGGACTTAAATTAATGGCCTGACATGTGGTTTGGTAACATTGGGAGTGTGCCTTTTTACTTGTCAACCTCAGGTTGTCAGCCTCAGCAGCCAGTAGCTGTGTGAGGGAAGAAATACCTCTAGCTCTAGTGGTCTGGGAGCAGGAGGCAGAGCTGCAACCCAAGGTTGAGGGGTTTTCACCCAACCCCTATTGAACTTGGACTTAAAGCTTCCAAACTGTAAGAGAATAAACAGTTTGTTAAGGCCATCCCATTTGTGGTATATTTCTGTCAGAGCAGCACTAGGTAACCAGAACAATACTGCAGAAATTAGTAAAAATCTTTAGTTTCTTCATATTTTGTTTGGATAGTTGGTGCATGAATGTGAATAATAGTGATATTAACTGGTATTCCTTGTTGGTGTATAGATGTTATCCTTTCATTGACATCATTGTATTTGAGGATAGATCTTGAAATGTTATTTTTTGGCAATGAGTGCAGCACTATCCCTCTTCAATTTGTCCTTTCCAGCATAGTAGATCCAGATCCAAAATACCAATACCAGTCTATTTCATTTAATTAATATCTAGGATGTTGATCTTTATGCACTCCATTTCATTCTTTGACAACTTCTAATTATCCTAAATTCATATTTCATACATTCCACATTTCTATGATTAATGAACATTTGCAACTGTTTCTTCCCAATTTGAGTCCTGCCCCATCAGCAAATGAAGGTCCTGAAAGCTTTGTTCCATCTGTGTCACTTAGGTGAACTCTACTTTGAGGAGGCAGCTCTTCCCCAGTTGTATTCTGAGCGCCTTCCAACCTGAATGGCTCATCTTCTGGCACCATACCAGACAATGTTTCATAGCTATTCATAAATTTATCCAGAAACATATCACACAATGTTTCACTACTATTCATAAGGTTTTCAGTGGGCAATTCTTTTAGATGTAGATGGCCTGGTCCTTCTCTTCAGTCTGTCTTATTCTGGAAATTCTGCTGAAACCTGTCCAGCCCTGGTGACTCTACTAGTATTTGAAATACTGGTAGCATAGCCACCAAACTCAGAGCAATATGCAAGCTACCTCAGTAGGACAAACTGACAGATGAGTGGTGGTTTCAAAGAGCTGTTAGGCAACAAATGTTTGTGGGGAAAATGTGATTAAAAAAATAATGAGATGAGACAAAAAATAGTATTCTTGGAGTATTAAAATACAGCCAAATTTTGATTTTTGGAATAACGATACCATTTTAAGAGATTCTTGTTTTTCTCATTTAAATACCTGGATTTCATCCTGGAAGCAATGGAAAACCACTGCAGTACTTTGACAAGCTTTGGGATTCACAGTTGCATTTTCACATTTTAATGATGTAAATGATAGGTGAAATGATCCACTGCTTAGTCTTCTGGTTACCTAGTGCTGCTCTGACAAGAAATATACCACTAACGGGATGGCTTTAACAAACAGGAGTTTATTCTCTTACAGTTTGGAAGCTTTAAGTCCAAGTTCAAAGTGCCAGACTCTAGGGGCTGGGTGAAAGCCCCTCAACCTTGGGGTCCAGCTCTGCTTCCTGCTCCCAGCCCACTGGAACTAGAGGCTTTTCTTCACTCAGACAGCTGCTGGCTGCTGAGGCTGAGAAGCCCAAAGGTGACAAGTGAAAAGGCACAGTCCCAATGTTACCAAACCACACGACAGGCCATTCAAGTCCACTTAAGTCCCAAGGTCAGCAGAACATGGCAGGCTGCTGAACACCGACATGGCTACATGCAGGGTTCAAGCATTCCATAAGGTAGAGAGTATCCCCAAAGCTTCTCCTTATATACAGAAAGCAGACCACATCCTAAAGGTAGCTACTCAGCTGCTTGTGGTAAATCTCACCATGGAGTTGATTGCCAGTCTCATCATGGGGAATAACTACCACCAGCTGCCCGGCCACTCAACCAGGCCCAGCCAAGTTGACACACAAACATAACTACCACACTTAGTAAGATTGCGGTATAATGTCCATGAGAAATTTAAAAAAAAAAAAAAAAACACCTTAATTTCCAAATTTGAGAATAGAAATAAAAGAAAAATAAGACACAGTTATGGAATTACTAGGAGCCTAAGTGGCACATTGGTAAAATGCTGGGCTGGTAACCAAAATGTCAGCAATTTCAGTTCACTAGATCTTCTGTAGGAGAAAGATATGACTACTCCCATGTGATTTACAGCCTTTGAAACTCTATGGGGACAGTTCTCTTTTCTACAGGGTCACTAGGAGTTGGCATTTGACTTGATGGCAATGGGGTTGGCTTGATTTTGATGAAAATAATTTCATCACATAGCAACTAATGATATATCATTCAAGTTAAGCAGGAAAAATGGTCTTGCAATTTCTTTCCACAAATATCTGTTATATTTCCAAAATGATCCTGGTGCCATTGTGTATAATGTAAAATAATATGTATCTTACTATTCTTCTGTGATACTCGTTCATTGAGGCAATTTACTACAAGTTGTTGTGCTCTAAATAAAATATATTCCTCAAGCATAAAATTCTATCTTGACATTATAAATGGTGCTGCAAGGGAAAGCTTACTACATGATGTATCTTCAAAGTCTTAAGACAATTTATTATGGTGTATTTGATTTTAAAATGGAACCATAAATTATTTGCAGCACTAAACATTATAAAGTTTAATGATGAGCTTTACTGTAACTCTCATCTGAGACAAATGTTACCATAAAAAACTAAATCAGCATTTAATGAATTGACAGAAGCTGGAGAATATGAGAGTAGCATTATTTGGGAAAGTTTTAAAAGACATGAAAAGAACTTAGATCAGAAAGGAAAAATCTGGACCTCCTCCTTTCAACCCCTGGGTATAGAGAGGCTCTCAAATGACATCTCTCCAAAGTGTGTGCAAAGCTAAGGTCTGAAGCTGCGGGGACAGCCTTGATCCATGCAGGAACTAGCCTTTCATTTTTCTAATGCTCCAAAGGAGACAAAGAATTAGTAGCTGGAGCATCTGTTTCTGCACATGCAGAACAAAGAATAAATCCTGTATTTAGTGTAGTCACAGACATAGGGGAGAGTGATCTGAAAATGCAAATTACCAAAAGAATTTCCCTGGAGTATTAACAGGTCAGTAATTATTCTAAAAACGAAGGAGACTGACAGAACTCTGCTAAATATCCCACCCACCCAGTTACACACCCATACTGTTTTCTTTGGGGGAAGTAATTTAATTTCAGTGGGAAAATGTATTTTCTGGCTCTAATCTTTATTAAACATTCAATTAAAGTTAATGGAAAGGTTCCATTTATAAAAGCAATTAAACAGAAAAATGTTAGAATTTTTTTTTCTTTAGTTTTTGGCTGTTACTATTTTGGAAACAACTTAAAGTATACAATTTTTTCCTCTTCTCAAGCTTATTATGTGGAAGAAAAATGGTCACATTAAAAATATATATGTAGAATACAATCATTTATTACAATTTTTTTTATATGGAAATAAGGAAATGCAGTAGTGGTTATTTCCATTATGTCATTTCGGTATTGCTCACATAAACACATTATATGCCCAGGAAAATTTTATCTGGTTCAGATGGCAATGTTGTTGTTGTGTTGTTATGTGCCCTTAAGTTGGACCCGGCTCATAGCAACCCCTCATTGGGTTTCCGAGGCGTATCACTACGGAAGTAGATTGCCCCATCTTCCTTCCTAGGAGGGGCTGGTGGGTTTGAACTGCCAGCCTTCTGGTTAGCAGCCAAGTGCCTTAGGCACTATGCTACCAGAGGTCCTTCAGATGGCAACAGATAAGCTAAAATGCTTCATCATGAAAAGTGCTCTGTGAGCTAGACTTGAAAGAATAATGAGTATCTGGGACCTTCTTAGATATTAAATTAAGACTTGCCTTTTCTCTTTGAGAGTGCTTAGTTTTCTGAGTTTGTGAGTGTATTTAGAAACTCACAAAGACATAGCCTGAATATGTCCTTATACCTCCCACACTTCGAGTAACTCATTGGGAAGCTAGCTCTTTAAAGATTTCATTCCACTTAAGATCAGCAACACAAAACCGTGTCTATCTATCTAGTTTCCCTTTGAATCACAAGCACCCAGAACAGTGCCTCGCATATCCTGTGAACTCAATAAAATTTTATTGAATGAGTCAATATATTTTACCCAGCATTTTTATATTAGAAAAAACTAAATTTTATACAGTGATATTTGTATATGTCTGTGCTTAAAGCAACACTTTCTCAGTTGCCCCTCTTAACTAGCATTCTATTTTGCCTAACATCATGGTAACACTGATAATATGTAACTATAATATAGACAGAGAGAGTGTCGCTAAAATCACTGGAGGAAAAGAATGACATAGGTGTTATAAACAATTATTTTGTATTTTATTACTTTTTGGGGCATTTTTTAAAAAGGTAATATACATGATAGTGTTCAACAAGAAGAAAAGTGGATGTGAAATTTGAACTGTCCAGTTTACCATTCTTTCTTTTACGTAAACAACTTCTCTGTACCTTACCATGCTAGAAATTGACTAGGCTATATCACAAAATTAGGAAGCAAAATGACTTTGCTGTGAAAACCTGCAAACTCTCATCTTCTCTAGAATAGAGATAATTAGGTGGACTTCCTTGTCCTGCTTCTCTTAAATTGGACTACACCAAAAGCCTGTTATGTTAGCAGAGTATTTAATTGAGAGAAGTATTTGCCAATCTAGTAAGAATGTGAAAACAAAATGGAAAGGACAAAAGGCAACCCTTGTGGCAGGTGGAAGAGGAGGAGGATACAAATGAGATAATGAAGAGAATGAGTTGCAAGGAAGTTGCTGTGCTGTCAGACTAGAAAGTGAAGCAGAAATGTGTGAAAACATAAATTGAGAAAGGAGAGGGGATTTGGAAAAAAAAATTGCATCTACTGGAAATGGAAGTGTAAGTACAGATTTGATATTCAGGGAGACAGATGATTTAGTTTTGGTTACATTTTTAAAGGAAGATAAACTACAAAAGGAAATACTATGGAAAAATAAGGAAAATATTACATGTTATATTTTAGGAAAAAAAGGTCGTTTATAACTTTGCTGTTCTGCTGTTAAGTGCTATGTTGTCCATTTCCACACATACTAAACTCATTATAGTAAAACTGTAATTGATACAGAAGTGGACCACCAGGTCTTTCTCACACACAGCTTCTGAGTGGGTTTGAACCATCAACCTTTTAGTAAACAGCCAAACACTTAACTGTTGTGCCACCAGGGCTGTAACTGCATGCATATAATAACCTAGAATTGATAACACTTTCTTTAAATTTATCAGGTACCATAAATATTAAGATTGTGATTAAGATTAAGACATGCATTTATTTACTCTTACCAGGGCAAGGGAGGTCCTACTCTAAGTGCTAAGAACCCTTTTTTCAGGGAGGGACTCTGGAAACAGCAAATCATTGTATTCTCTCTCCTTTACTTATTACATGCTTCCAATGCAATTTCCATTGACATACCCTCTAACTGTATCCCAAATTAACTCATGTGTCCCTGTCTCCATTATTATCTTACTGGAGTAACACTACAAGGACCTCTGGTGGTATAGTGGTTAAGGTATTTGGCTGCTAACAAAAAGGTTGGTGCTTTAAACCCACCAGCCACTCTATGGAAGAAAGATGACACAATACGCTGCTTCCATAAGACTTACAGCCTTGGGAATCCAATGGGGATTGCTATTAGTTGGAATCAACTTGATGGCAGTGAATTTGGTTTTGGGGAGTAACCCTAAATTGTTCCCTCCTTGAAGACTCACAACCTCCTAATTGAACCTCTTACATCACTTCTTAATTGTGTGCAATCTAGTATTCACAACCTCCAGATCTCTAAACAATTTAAATTGAATTACATCACTCCTTTACTTAAAACTCAATGACTTTCAATTACACTT
This sequence comes from Orycteropus afer afer, assembly GCF_000298275.1. NCBI lineage: Eukaryota > Metazoa > Chordata > Mammalia > Tubulidentata > Orycteropodidae > Orycteropus > Orycteropus afer. Next base: position 1,320,399 of record NW_006922218.1, on the reverse strand, counting down.
AAAGTCAAAATTCCTCATTCTGATTAGCTCTTTCACAAATTGCTATATTGTTTAGAATCACCTCCTTTCTCCCCTGTAATAGTATAGCATCTCTATCTTTGAGAAGTAAAGGGAATATACTTACCCTTGTATCTTAGTTACCTGTTGTTTGTTAGCTCTGACAAAGAGAGACCATTCTGCACAGCAGAATGAAAAACTGCCTAGTTGTGCACCTTCCTCATAATCCTTGCTATATCTGAGCCCACGGTTGCAGTCATTGTCTCAATCCCTCTTGTTGAGGGCCTTCCCCTTTTTCACTGACCCTCCACTTTACTAAGCATGATACACTTCTCCAAGGAATGGTCCCTTCTGATAATATGAGCAAAGTAGGTGAGACAAAGTCTGGCCATTCTCACTTCTAAGGAGCATTCTAGTTGCACTTCTCCCAAGACAGATTTATTAGTTCTTCTGGCAGTCCATTGTTGTTGTTGTTGTTAAGTGCCGTCGAGTCATTTCAGACTCATAGCGACCCCATGCACAGCAGAACGAAACACTGCCCGATCCCACGCCAGCCCCACAATCCCTGCTATACTTGAGCTCATCATTGCAGCCACCGTGTCAATCCATCTCGTTGAAGGCCTCCCCCTCTTTTGTCGACCCTCCACCCTACCAAGCATGACATCCTTCTCCAGGGAATGGTCCCTTCT